>NC_092696.1:13987407-14277407 GCF_964275005.1 Diadema setosum | reverse complement strand
GAATGATTTTGTCTGTACTGACACTTTACGCATTCAAGATCTGGTACGTTTACCGCGTGAAAATTGAAATACATTCACAAACAGGGCATCTCGTTATTAAGACTCGAGCTTTAGATCTGTGATGCGAACGCTAAGACGACGCTAATAAGCCAAAATCGGTGTTCTGCCCATGCGCGAGACAGCTGTTTCCACTGTCCAACCCGGAAGGAGACGTCATCTTAGCGTTCCCGTCGCAGATCTAAAGCTCACTGGGGGATACTGGTCCAGAACTTCATGACGCATCTGCTTTGCTTTACTGGGAAGAAACTCAGGAATCTGATTCTTGTTATCATGTCACTGCCGAGATGTTTTCGCGATACCGAATGATAAGAGAACCATGAGGAAACGGGAAGAGAATCAATGATCCGCGCCAATACAAACACACGTTGCTTGTCTTTTAAAGACACGAGACAGACCAAATCCTCATGTTACTTGCTATGTCTCACGTTCATTAGCTCGATGTATGCATACACTCCTGACGGTGAACTGAAAAACAGCAAATTTTGGCCGTTCAAATGTTTGAAGGTCTTACACATATCTGAATGGATGATTCCAACGCACCTACTGATATCAAGACGAACTCAAAAAAGATGTATGTACTTATGTGTGTGCATGTGCATGTTTGTTTGTTTGTGTGTGTGTGTGTGTGGGGGGGGGGGTAATATGTATATTGTACAGCGTACATCTATGAGTATTCCAAATTATCCTATTATCTTCTTCTGCATGAATATTTTTTTTTTGACTAACCCAAGTTGAACAGAAAGATCCAAGTACAATGTATTGCTGGTGCACACAATAGACGCTGTAACGATGTAATTTGAACTGATGATAGGCCTAAGGGACATCAAAAGATTTCAAATTGAGGAAGGAAACTTTACGAAAGATCATTTGACGAAGCCTGTAGTGTAATTTCAGCTCATTCCAGCTCTCAAATTTCCGTTTCTCACAAGCAGCGCCTTTTTCACACTGCTGCGCATGCGTTCTTCATGCAGAGGGACGTGCAGTAGCTTAGCCATATATTCTCTATAAAATTGACTGGCCGCTGCAAATCAGTCGTTATCCCGAACACGAACGCATGTTCATCTTCCCCTTATTTCTGGGTAACCAGTCAATGGCTTATGTATTTCATGCGTTATTTTAAACTGGAAAAAAAATGATGCCTTATTCTTAGTGATTATTGCGCCACGATTTAACCTATCTTAGTTAAATACGTTTGAGGAGTGTGTTGAAATACAATTTTCTAAACACTATCGCATGACAGAGCTGTATAAGGCCGTAAATCAATTATTTCTCCCTTGCATATTACAATACCATTATCAATATGTGTGTTTATAACCTTTTCGATCTTTTGCAGGACTGAAGACGTATTTCTGGATCGTCGCTTCATATCAAACCCATGATGAACTTACCAGTACGTCTCGTTGCAGTCCTCATGGTGTCCTTGCGTGTCTCTGGTGAGTTTTCTTTCTAATATCCCTCATGTAGTATTCTATACATGTAATTCCATTTCCGATCTAAGAAGCTTGAAAATACAAATTAGCTTGAAAACAAATTTGTTATAAATGTTCACAGTCCTGCTGGAAACTAGCGACTAGCTGAAAGCAGCTTTTTTTTATCTGCGGTTAAACAAAACAAACAAACAAGCAAGCAAAGACAAAATCACGAACAAAAAAAAATACAAAAGAGAAAATGCTTTATAAGGTCACTGCTCTATGAGTCAGGAAAAAAGGTTAATCCGTATTGTCGTTATTCTATAATGATGCATTTAATCTGAAATGAAATCCCACTATGCTATGCGAAATAATAGTATATAATTATAAATGTTATTCTGTATTCAAAACATTACAGAATCATGTTTTCATCTTGCTAGATATTGACAAAAATTGTATGAGTTACAACGAAAACAGGTAATATCAGAAATGCCATTGTTACAAAGAGATGATCTATACTGTTGTTCTTTTTTTCTTCAGTTTATTTTGCTCTCTATAGTTCCCCTATAGCTTGTTCAGATGTTGTGATTGTGCATACAGTGTACGTCTAATTGATTACGTTTCTTCTCTTTCATCTCCGAACCCTAGATGCCGTGACTCTGACTGTACCGAGTGAACTGACCGCCGGTCAGGAAATCACTGCGAGGTGTACCGCTGATGCTTTGTATAACACTCAGACAGCGAAATGGTACTTGGATGGAGTCCAGGTTACGAACGGGGTTGATACAACGAGTACACAAGACAGACAAGAACAGCGATGGGGTTGTGACGGGGGAGCATGGACTTATTAATAGTGTGACCACAATTTCAAGATGCAATATTCCAGGACATTTAAACATGCATGAAACAAAGGGCATGACTCTGCAAAACGAGTCGCTAGTTTGCAAATCTGTGCGGACCCTACGGTTAACGAGTGAGACTGCCGACAACGCTGCTTAAAACTCACGAATTTCTGCCCGCAGATACTAGTGCAACGCATTACTCTGATGGGGCATCAACTGTGGTAGACAAAATATGAATGTTTTAGGGGTGTTTGTCTGCTATGTTGTTCGAAAAAAAAATGGTATCTCATTAGAATCAACTTTATGACTACATTATAATTTTTACTGACTTAATTTCAATTTGAACGTTGTGTATCCAAGAAAAGAAATTAATTGTATAATTTTCTATATTTCTTATACTGTACTTTATTATTTCATATCAAGCCAAAAGTTGTGAAATTCACAATAAAATTCGCAAATATTGTTACTTCTCAGGGTAATTAGCATAGAATCAAGAATATCTACGTATATATATCCAATACATTTTAAAAAGGAAGAAATGTGTAAAGCCGTTAGTATCGAAAATGTTCCTAAGACGGAAATGACCTTTACTCCAGATAGTGCATTATGTTGATAAACGTTCGATTTTCCAAAGTTTAAGAAAGAGATATGGACATACAACTATCAGGAAAGATACTAGAATATAATATCTTTATCAAATTGCAGTTTCCAACTTAATCCTATTTTCAAAGTCTATACCTTTCAATTATTTCACGGAGAACTTACCGTGAATGAATAAAACCGCTCAGAGGAATACATCACCACATATGTCAGCGTACGCTCTAGAGATATATAGAATATTTGTAAAATATACATTGTGACATTTAGGAACTCGGGCGTGATACTGGACACTACTTTTTATCATGTATTCTTGGATCATCAAAGGTTTGATCGATTAAAAACGGATGTTAAGCAAGAGCGATGAATTTCTGATTGGCATTTGATAGAACATTTCTTCCCGTATTTTCGTACAGTGACCTCTTACAAACTGTGTTGCTGTGTGCAAATCATTCCTAAATTGTAAATATCTAGCACTTCTTCCACTGCAGTGGCATAGATATGTGATGCCAAACATGAAACTCTGTCATTAATTCGTGCTGTTCTTGCAGTAGAGTGTCCAAACGTCCTTCATGGGGACGGAAGTCATCTTTCAGCTGTATAAAATTGATATTGAAGTGGCGAGAGTAACTTGGAAGAAATCACACAAAACCACGTTCTTGCCGGTTTTCTTCACATGTAGAACAAACAAGACAGATGTATCTACCCAAAAACATAAATGCATCCATAAAAAACAATGATTTACATGATAGGTGGGAGAGAGTGGAGGAGAAACAAATTCTCAACTAGTAGCAACAGATGGAAGACACTGAGAACACTTCATCGACCGCCTTATCTGTTATATAACGTTTACTCGACAAAATGATGGCTTGCTCTGACTGGTTAAAATTTTGTTCATCTGTCAATTATGGCTTCCTAGAAAAAATACGATTTCATTCCAAGGAGTCATATGCTTCATTTTTTGGAAGATTACGGCCCCTTAACACTGGGTATGCATACACATTTTTCTGCCCTGCTGTTAGAATACTGAAATTACAATCCAGTCGAACTAATGATGGATCGACTCTTACTTTTGAATAACTGATTTATTCGTCCATTTATGCTCGATCAAAGACATCGTATTATGAAAAATGTTAATATGAAATACCCTACATAATGTCTATTTCCTCACCTTTCTTGAGACAGTGCGACGGAAGTGAACTTTCGTCGTGTTGAAAAAAATTGTTTAACATCCATCGTCAAGCCAGTGTTATAGTTACATGGAATGGTTTTACAGCTGAATTTCCTGAATTGGAGACAAGAACGTCCTTCTCAGAACTTGACAATGGTATTCTATAGTTGAAAAGAAGTTAATTTTTTTTTTCAATATGACAAGAATCATGACAAGACTTGTCTCGTAGAGTTCACGTCAATGCGAAGGAAGATGTTGAGACTTGTGTAGCGGTCTATCTACGGTACGATAGATTATCCGCAAAAATACTTCATTCCATATGAAATATCTCATACCGTAACTTACAGTAGTCCATGGAGGAGAAAATCATCAATCAATACTCAAAAAACTCTTAAATGTCCAACTTCTACTGAGCATGATCGAAAGTGTCAGAAAATCTAGGGCTGATTTTCTTCCCAAAAAATTGCATCGACACGTGATAACAAATGTCACTCAATGGGAGTGTGATATTTATTGTTGTTTTTTCTTTTTTTTTTATTACTGTCTTTGAAGATTGATGGGTTATTACTGGTAGCTTAATGATATGTATAGATTTGAAGTGTTTCTGGGCTTTCCATTGCCAAGTTTCTTGCAAATAAAGACTTACCACCTGATAAACTTGTATTATTTGTTTTATAATTAATTGATTTTAACGGTTCTTGTAACAGTCTACTTTGTAGGTAATTTATGCAATTGGAAGCTTCAAGCAATCAGCTGACTTACCAACCATGATGTCCGAAAATACAAAAGGGGAAAAATAACTCATTTTCCTGTCCCTCTTCACACAATGCCTCAAAACAATATGGACAGGTTGAGGTAAAACGCTGGACACAGATATAGCGTCACTGACATACAGTGTATGTTAGATAAACTGGAAAACCAACTGCGATCCTTAACGGAGTGTTTACATTATTGTGGATCGCGTTGCTACATATATTATCGATACTACGACATCGAAAGTGACTTGACCTTCACTCCTTCCTCTACCAATCACGGAAAGATTCTCCAGTGTGTGATTTCCGGTACTGCAGAGTCATCTGTCTTAAACGTTAGACGTAAGTACAAAAACGAAAGATTTCAATCTATTCTGTCTCCCAGCCTTTCATCATTAACACACATATATACACACAAGCACAAGCACATACACACACACACACACACACACACACACACACACACACAAACTATGTCGATGCCAATGTCGTAGAATTATGTTTTTTATGGACTTTTCGAATTATGGAACTATGGAATTATGGACTTTCAGGACTTTCGGGAAAAACAAAAAATACTGTGCAATGATCTTGGACTGTAAGTTATCTCATTGTTAAAATCACCGTGCAAGGAAGACATAATCATTGACACTAACATGTGCAGGTAGTACAAATATCTTGGGTATAAAAGTGAGCTTCCACAAATTCTAAAACGACAGTATCAGTGTGGAATTGTCCTAATAGCAAAAGAGGTTAATAAGTATTGTTATCTTTAGTCACGTTTACTGTCATTAGATTTGAATAGGAAATTTTTCCCAAAAGAATAACTTAAAGACATTGTTTACCATTTGTAGATGAAACAAAAACACTGCTTTATTGCTTCAAAATAGTTCTATAATGTGAGTTAGGGATAGAAACAATAAATGTAAAAATTTGAATCTGCATAATCAATGTTAAGTATTATTAAAAACACAAAATGTGAACAATAGTTATAATAAAAATGTTTTAAGACTAAACCGTCTACAGTAACGGTTTCATGAAAAAAAAAATATCAACATTTCTTTATATTTTAGGCTTTATTGCAAAAACTTTATATCGAAGGATATTTTGTGATACAACTGACCTACACGTATGCATCATAGGGATATCTTGATTTTTTTTTTTTAAGAATCACTGTTCCCAAAGATAAACAGGGCCTTTATTTAAACTTATAATATCATTCTATTTTGCATATCCAAAATAAAACAAAATCACAAAGAATCGATAATCATTCGGACAAGCAGGTCAAAGACATATTAGATTAATACAATTAAGTAACTATAAATAATTATTATATGACATTGATATCAAACGACCATATTATGTGAACACGTGACGATTAGGTTTTCTTTCTCGATACAAAGGCCCGAATTCACAAAGGTGGTACAGTCTTGTCCATGATTGTAACCATGGACAAAGACCATCGGGGGCCAAGTGTCGCACGGAATATTTCATTACGAAATCAGCCATTTCGTTATAAAATAATCATTTCGTTTATGAAATGACTGAATTCATTTCTATAAAGTATTTCATTGTTATAAAATTCTGTATGTAATATTTTCTCTTTCTCTTGAAGTTGTATTCATTTTTGGGTGAATTTCCTTGTTTAAATGTTTGAGCAATGTATGTGTTTTTCACCAATTTCGTATGTGAAAGTAAAATAAAAAACATAATGTGTGTGAAATTTCTGTGAAAGTGTGGTCTACATGTTCATATTGATGTTTTGTGTATGCTAAGCACATGCATGTATACGTTGGCAAAAATATATCAACTATATTTGAAGATTTCTATGCAAACACAGACAAACACCATTTTCAATTTTATAAAGTGAGGTCATCGTCAAAAAGAGAAAACTATTTTCAATGATGCAGCACTCATTTCATAACATCAACTATTTCGAAGGTATCAAACATATCACATAATTATCTTAACAATAATTGTATCTGTTTTTCAGCAGCTTGAACTTCAAATATTGTAGAAATTGATGTATATTTCGCATTTAATTATGTATGTATACACGTAGATATAGTATGATGTAATGAATTATATTGTTCGCAAAAACCGATAAGTCCATGTTTGCCAAATGGAGATATTTGCGATTAAAGGTCAAAAAAATAAAGAGAATAATATGAAATTTTTTGCTTCTTTTGACCATAAGTTCAAAAATTTACCTTTATATTTATTGACCAATATATCATTTAAAAGGGTATTATTTTGTACTTTATGACAGAGACCGTACTTCAAAATCTTCAAAAATGGACTTATCGGTTTTTGCGAACAAACTCTTCACATGTATATATATATATATATATATATATATATATATATATACATATATATATATTTATGGATTGTGTAGGTATGTTAAAACCATTCATAGAGATATATTTGTACAACAGTTATTAATGTTTATGCAGTCAACAAAAAGTTATACGAGTGAAAATATTCTTTTGCTAATAAAGATTGCATAGGAATGATCATTCTGAATAGGTGAAAGGGAGGCAAAGAGAAAATCGCGGTACATACATTAAACAAAATACGTACCCCAAAGAAATAATTATTTATCCTGTCCTGTGGTAGATGCATTTTTTTTTTTTTTTTTTTTTGTGACCGGAGCCATGCAAATAAGTGTGTGCTTTTTGCAGAACATGTATGTTTTTTTTTTTTTCAATATAATCTGTCACAATCACCGTGCACCATCCTGAGTTTTGCATTTCTTTTATTTTTACCGCTACCATTTTACCCATGACATTTTTGTTCCTGACATTTTCCCCATAAGAATGTTAGCCTTGCAATTTTTCCCGTAAGGTTTTTTTTTTTACTACTAATATTTTACCAGAGATCCATCATTTAGCGCAGATTATTGTAAAGCATACGACTTAAGAACACTGAATAAAAAAAGAAAAACAAGAATGGACATCGCCTTCAAGTCCTTCAAAGCATGTTAAAACAATTGTTAAAGTATAATAGATCATTTTATTTATGTAAAGGGGAGATTTAGTCAGGCATGTTGCAAGTTTACATTGTGACCCATAACAGTTGTAGGTGATGATACATGATTATAGTTTTAAAACACTTTCTGCTTTCCGTCGCAATGCTAATTACGACAATGAGAACCTTCCCGTTCTCCGTGTTGGTAAGCAATCTGGCATTTCACTACCCTTAAAATAACCCTCGCTTTTAGACAAAACATGGCGCAGCTTAAAAAAAAATAATGAATAAATTCACCAGTAAGCCTTAGTATAGTGAAATTATAGTGAGATACGAGGAATTCAAGTTCAATTCAATAGTATGTATATAAGAAGAGTTTGTTTGCAAAAACCGATAAGTCCATTTTTGAAGATTTTGAAGTACGGTCTCTGTCATAAAGTACAAAATAATACCTTTTAAATGATATATTGGTCACTACATATAAAGGTGTATTTCTGAAGTTATGGTCAAATGAAGCAAAAAATTTCTTATTATTCCCTCTATTTTTCTTGACCTTTAATCGTAAATATCTCCATTTGACAAATATGGACTTATCGGTTTTTGCAAACAAACTCTTCATATATATCTACAGTGCTAGCATTTGAACACAAACTATTCAATAGGTTTTTTTCACGTAAGATAAGCTCACTATCAATGCATGTAAATTCAAGGTATGTTTTAATAATTTCAGAAAACAGTTTGTTCATCTTTCCCAAAATCCTTCAAAATTTCCTCTTTAGTAGGCCTATGTTAGCTTAGCCTGATTTGCATAATCGGACATCAAAACTAAAATATATAAAACTAATAAACAAATATCTTTAAAAAATCAATTTCTCGTTCACTCAGGTGACATCACCAAAATTATGCGGGTCATTATGCCGCTGATTCAAGACAGACTTGGTAAAGATTGTGGGTTGTGATTTGCAGAATACATGTACTGTGAAGAACGTACAAGCGCAAAGGTGACCTATGCGTAAACTATCCTCACACATATGATTACAATGTCTTCGCACAGATGGTCCTGTGGATGACATCATAACAATCAAGTTTCACGATCAAGGAAATGCTGTGGAGATAGAATGTCACGTGATTTCTCTCGACCAACCACACCCGGCAATCAATTCATACGTCATCACAGCTGACAATGTCACTCTCTCCCAATCGTCTTCTTCGCGTGCTCGGCTTTCTCCGAGGCCTCGCTGGTGCATCGAAGTTTCATGTACGGCGAGCAACGGACTTGGAGATACAACGAGTAGCGCCATCTACTGTCCCAAAGGTAGCAGTCGGTTCTTTATCTCTCAATCTCTCTCTCTCTCTCTCTCTCTCTCTCCCTCTTCTTTGTTGACGTAAATTTAACATCTACATCTTTAACATCTACTCAAACCTTAAGAAACATCTACTCAAAACTTAAGAAACTTGAGACATTGAGACATTGATGATACTTACATCCAATTCAACTGCTCGTGCATGCATAATACAGGTTCCAACAGTCATTTTTTGTAGGAAGCCACGTGAACTCCCACTTTTAGAAGATATGGTTCATACAAATAATGATGTGAACGATGATAATTACAAATTTTTTTCTCTCATTTTAAAAAGGATGGTACAGCTGCATGAATTTTATGTGGAGAACTTATGATGATTATCCCTAGTAAAACAAATGTTGATATAAATCATAAGTGTAAACCAAGGTATTGAATTATCACGAAAAGAAATTCAAAATATCTTGATTTTCACAGTATATTTTAGAGGATTTGTTGTTGTTTTACTGATTCCTTTTACTAGAGGTAACGCATACGCACAGCAGAATTTACTGTTGAACAGAGTATCATATTAGACATTTGTTATGATCTTCCTCGTGGAGACATCTTTTATTGTATAATTATCAAATGATAATGTTTGCTTTGCTTATGATTTATTGCAGTTTGATCTTATGACTAATGTCTGTATTGTCTAAGGCAAAATATTATTTGATAAGGTCCCATTTTACTCTCTTCTTTTCCTTTTCTTCTTAAAACAACAACAGCAACATTAAACATGGCTGGCTATGATGTGCTCAATGTTTGCGACATCATTGTTTATTCAAATATAGTCAAAATTATTAGAGGAGAAATCAATCGTTAAAATGAACATGTAGGCTGATTATTCTGTGTTTTGACAGTTAATTCTGTGTTTTGAAAAGTAATTCAGCTAACAGATCAGGAGTAATTTTTACTTCCAATATTCACACATTTCTATTTGAACGGAACGTGCACTGTAAGGGTTTATTCTTATGACAAGCTCTATGAAAATCAAATACTAAGAAAAGTAATTCCATTACTTTCTCCTGCACGAGAAATTGCCGACGACAAATTGTTCAAATCTGGACGTTTTATTGTGTTCTTCTACATAATTTATTGTATTCAACATCTGATACATACACTTTCGATACATTCTTGTCAATAGCGCCTCCAGCGACAGATGCCATATCAGTCGTTCTCGAGGAGCTTGGAGATCGCTTACGAGGCGAGGGTCAAATCGACCTCAATATAACATGTAACGTCAGTCCGGAGGACCAACCTTTTCCCCCCATCCAAACCTACGCTGTCAAGAAGGATGAAGAATCGGTGTCTGCCTCGAAAACTGTGGTCCTTTCACCGCGGCCCGACACGTGCACAAATATAACTTGTATGGGAAACAACGGCCAGGGACTGACAACGCGTACACGTAGATACTGTCCTACCAGTGAGTAAACGATCTCTATCTAACTAACTGTTCATGATTGTTGGTAACATTTTGTAAAAACCTTTTCAATGACTAATTTACATATTACAATAAAACCTTTCGGTACCGCCCTCTCTAAATTCATATTCGTGCCAAAATTACCAGTTGCAGTGGTAGGGTGAAAGCAACATTTGTACTGGCCGATAAACTCGTGAAGGATTGACATTCATAATAGCAGGTAGAAGGTCTGATCATTTGATTACACGCACATTTTTATAGGCAGAGACACATAAACATAATACAGATTGCATGCCTAAGTTTTTAGCCATCGAATACAATTGAATATAAACATGATAAACAAGCACGAAGCGACCTCTCAATTACAGGAATATCTACTTCTGCAGTGAATTAGGTAAAAGCGAAAATGTTCTTTTGAATTACCACATTCATTGTAACACTGCGTGTATTATGTGTTATATACAATGGAAAATGTTTCTTGTCAGAAATAATCTTGTCGAACATGCAGAGAGACAGCTGCAAAGACACATAATTGAATCAAATGTAATGAGTCTACTTTTTCGCCAAACTGTCGTTCCTTTTGATATTCACAATTTACACGTTAAGTAATGGCTTAAAACAATTCCCTGCACGTTTTCAAATGGTTTATTAAATATTAACGACTTCAAATGTTTTGGATCAATTATTAGACATAACCAGAATAATTCAAACTTTATATTACCAGTTGTGAGATTATAATTCGATTTTGTTAATGTTTCTCATGACTTCCGCCAAGATCCGCCGAGGGATGGTTTAATCGAAATAGAGTTCGACGAGAGATTGGACAACGATGGTCGAGCTATTGTCATAATTTCTTGTCACGTGAGCGATACAGATCAACCGTTTCCTCCCCTACACAATTATGACATCAAAGTTGGAAATGAGTCGGTATCGAACTCGAGCTCGTCATCATTTACGCTCTCGACACGCCCCGATAGGTGTACCGAAGTCACTTGTACCGGAGCAAACACTCTTGACTCTACTTCAACCACGGAAGAGTTTTGCCCCTCAGGTAAAAACACAGTTGCTACCACTTGAAGAAACTGTGGTGTAATTCGTTCCTTATCACTTCTAGAATACCTGTGGCGTATAGATATCAACAGAGGGATTATCATGTCAGGCAAAATATGACAAAAAAATAAAACAAAAATAAACACATTGCAGTTATCCAGTAATCTGTATCATCCTACTACCTACAAGATTCTGAAAGCTCCAAAGACTTTTACAAAGATTACATCAGGCTTCATGAATGATTGTTTTAATGGTTTTATGCAATGAACACAAAAACAGGTAAATTGAAAAAAAAAATAATGGGCTCTTCCAGGTACAAGCTCGCTGAGAAGAAGTCAAGATGCAGAAAATGTCGTATGTCTTCCTATCTATATGTGCCTTTAATTACATATTGCTTTATGTGTTTACCTTGTATTTTCAATTCTACATCATTATTTCATATCAACATGTTATTCATTTATTATATTTTCATTTCCCACATTTTGTAGATCCTCCAGGAGACGATATCATGTCACTTAAGTTCGAAGAACAGAGAGACGGGGCTGTCACAAACATTGAGATCACGTGCCACATTGATCCACGTGACCAGCCGACGCCTCCAATCGACACGTTCGAAATCTCGGTAGACGGCCAGAACATTTCATCGTCAGCTAACCCGTCCGTGGTTCTAGAATCTCGGCCTAATAGGTGCATCAATGTCAGGTGTAAAGGAAGTAACAGACACGCCTCAACCTTCGCTACCGATTTGGTTTGTCACAAAGGTATATTGTCACAAAGAACAATAATGCTATATGCATAAACATGCATAAAATTATTCAAATGTTAAGTCGGGTTATTAGTTGCCTTTTGTTAAGTCCCTTTCGCTGTATAGTGAAGAGAGCCAAGTCGAGTGCACGCTCGCCCGTGACAGCGAGATGGCCTTGACAAAAGGCTAGGTCATTGGTGGTAAAGGTTGTTTACTATCTTTTAATTCATGAATAATTATTGCATTCGAAGCATTTATCCGAGTGAAGAAACTCACTGCTATAGCCTAGTCATTTTGAATTCTTTTTAACTTCTTTGCAATTCCCTTCTTGCTTGATTATTGCACACAACAGAGGACATAATCGACGTCCAGTTCGGCGAGCGTGTGGGAGTGAACAACGGGAAAATCTACACAGTGGTCTGTCACATCGACGAGGAGTACCAGCCGACACCAGGTATCCATACCTTCCTCATCACAGCCGATAACGTCACTCTCTCATCCTCCCGCTCGCCGTCGACTGCCTTCACTCCTCGGGCCAACGGGGGCACAGAAGTCTCCTGTACGGGATGGAACGATTTTGGCTCCACTACTGCAACCAAGACCTTCTGCCCGTCAGGTGAGCTGTGACATAACCATATGTTAGCGATATAAACCCAACAAGTAGGTCAAATTATATCATCATACTTCATTAGTTGAAAGTACGGTAGCAATGATCAAAGCTGAAGAGACTGCCGTCTGAAAAAAAAAAACAAACATAACATAACATAACATAACATAACATAACATTACACATAGCCCTTTTGGTGGCGGGAATTTTTGGACGTGTGGACGAATCTTGGGGTTGTCCTGTGTCAATCGTCATTCAAACGCACATTAAGGATTATACGGGTTTCCTAAACAGGTGATCATGGAGTTAAGTTTGTTTCAAAGCCTCTCCTTCCTCTGAGCCATTTAAATGTATTCTGTGAAACAGTGTTTCTACTCTCAACGAAACTCGAAAGATGGCATGGACATTATGAACCAACGTTTCCGTGGAACTTGCATTAATATTGGAGTATTACAAATTCTGAATGAAGATCAAAAGCAAATGAGATACATATACACACAAATTAAAAAAAAAATCAAAGCATATCCCGTCAATCACTTACATCTATATTCTACCCCCCCCCCCCCCCCCACACACACACACACATTAACAATCTTTGTTTGTTTGCTTGTTTGTTTGTCTTGTTTTGTTTCAAACCCTGTAGCAAAATGATAACCTATTATTAAAGTTATATGAGTTACCAGCTACAGCCTGTCACTGCTCATTTAGGTGCTAGAATGATTTTACTATCATCATCTAGTGTTAGTATGTCCAAGTGTAAAGGTTTGCGACATTGTGCGTAATATGGAAGAAGCATTTCTTCTATCATACTTACTCAAACTAACTTTCTCGTGCTGTTGTCTGTCTTATTTATATTTAACCAGTGGAGATAATCGCAGAATTTCAGCGACATCAGGGAGCTCTTTATCGGTCGTCGACAACATATGCTTTGCTGGTAGTCGTGTTCGTTATGTCTGGAATTCTCTGCGTCGTCTTCGTCAACAGGAGAAAATTTGCACTCGGAGAAGAGGTATGTAGTGCCAGAAATGTAGAAAAAATAAGCAAAAATACATAAACCTGTGATCTTATTAAGTGAAAAGAAGAAGTTATCAAATTGATTAATTCTTACCTATATACAATTATTTTAGGGACATTCGTCTTCAGGATATGTAGGAACTAAGATGGAACTCTATTCCTCCTAAACAACAATTTTTCTAGGGCTGCAAGTTTATCTTCTTTGATGCTCAATGTCTAAGATTATATCATGCGATGTTAACGTCGGAATATTCAATTAAAGGCACCGGTTATATACATTTGTGCACTCTGTAGCGATGAGGTAGATCGGTACTCTGCATGTTCGGGACCTTTGCTTTTGAAGACGGCACAAACTAACATACAAATGTACAATGTAGGCCCTATATCAATACATCTGTAAGCTTATTGTATTTTAATTGCATTCAAAGATTTGCATTATCTACCTTTTTGTCGTACTCGCTTCTTGAATATTCGACAAACGAGATATTTTGATCATTTTCCTTTCGTAATCTTTCCTTACAGTTGAATAGTTTCAGCCGCTAAACGGACATACTTCGAATTTGAATTGCTTCCAAGTAAAGGGGAGTCATATATCTTTCTTGTTTGTCTCGACATTTTCTCAACGGACCTACTTCCAGGCTTCAACTTCTTCGTTTATAGAAAAAGAAATAAAGCACCATTACTTTATTCCTTAGTTGAGTGTGTATGTGTGTGTGCGTGTCTGGGTGTGTGCATGATGGTTATGAGACAGACAATTCAACACTCCATTGGTCATAATGGTGTCGGTAGCTCCTTTGTATAATTTATTCAGCATTATATATACGCAGATCACTTATGCATCATTTACAATATAATAATCCGCACTTTGGAGAAATGATATTGATGATTGATGCAGTGTTAGGCATTTTGACCAGAAACGTTGTTATTATTATCAACATTTGTTCTGAATGAAAGTCAGTTCCACCAAGTTCAATGTCATTAATTTTTGTTCCTGTTTTTGTCTGAACCTGATGAAGTGGCTCTGGACTATTGTTACCCGTGACAAGTTAAGTCTCAATCGTCAGTAATATCACGATAATTGATCACATTCATTCCTCTTGCCCGCCACCATGCGCAAGCTGATAAAGCCGCAAGATATTCCTTCTCTCGCACATGTAGTTTCTTTTTATTATCATTTTAAACCTCTCCAAACACTGTAAAAATTATATAAGTTTCTAAACATTCATAAACGTTGAAATTAAGCAAGATATTTATAAGTTTGAAAATCATCATTTCTTAACCGTATCATCTCAGATTGCACACTGAAATCTTTTGATATTTGTGACGTGTCTAGGCATCTTAGTAACTGGTAAGATGTGCAGTTTTAGTGACGGGATAATATCTGCACTTCACAAATCTACACTGCTTCTTAAAGTAGATTGTCAGCCAATAATTAAGAAACCATGACCCTACCATTGCGGCCTTAAAATCGTTTGTGTCGGCTAAACACAATAGGCCAAGAATTCGAAGCGAAATATGACAGTCTTAATATTTGTAATTTGAATGTAAGAGGAATTCTACTGAATGTGTAAGCAGGTATTAAAGGTGTGATCAACATCCCTCCTTGTTTAAGTTACATGATGTGCGTGGTTGCAACTGTCTTCTGTGTTTTTCGGTTGAAACTGATAACTTCCACAACTTTCTGATTTCACAAGTTTGAAAGCTTTGTTTGCTTCTTTGATTTGAATATGCACGTAGAGTGTAATCGGGCCTTGATATCTGTTTCACAAAAATGATTTTGTTTCTTTGCAATGTACAAGTTCCGGAAGAGGAATGGAATAATTCCAATAAACAGTGAAAACATGAAACTTACACTGTTATATTTTGTTATACTTTGTTTGTGTGTCGCCAATAACAAACTTGCCTGTTTAACATGTATCAGGGTTCCATCTGTAACGAATCAAAACATGCTACTTAAAAACGACTTATACTATATATATATATATATATATATATATATATACATATATATATGTATATATATATATATATATATATATAAAGATATTATATATATATATATATATATATATATATAAAGATATATATATATATATATATATATATGATTGCACTTTGTATTTGCTGACATTTTGGTTGTTGGATTACTGGTAAGGACAGAAAAAGAAACATTAATTTCAAGATTGACAAAAGATAAACGCATGCACTCTAATAATGAATGGAACCATAGAAAGAAGAAACTAACGATGGTTTGAAAAAAAAAAAACAAGAAAAACTGGAAGATCAACAACATAAAAGAAAGTGTGAAAGAGCTAGAGGAAAGCACTTCAAATTGACGACGTATTACGGTAAGCTTGGTTAGCATTGCCCAATGAATTCTTTAGTGTTCCTCATCCTGTCCAGAAATACTACTCAGAGAGTAATTCATTAAATAGTGTCATGCCTCTAATGAAACTTTTACAGCTGTAGTTCTCATCAGTAATTTATTAACGATATTACTTTCATCATGGATTCCCGGAAAATCTATTGTCTTATGACCATACTATATCCATCGAAAACGTTTATCACATTCCCTGAAAATATTTTAAATGAGCAGAATTCATTGTTTCGTCGGAAATTTAGATTTTTTTTTTTAAATGATTAATCTTTCCCATACGAAGCTTCGGGTACGCATTGGATATTATACCAGTGGACAAAAAAAAAATAGAATATTCCTTGTACACCTACTGTATTGTAATATTTGCTTTGTTCTGTTATGCTTCTTTTGAGTTTGTCTCTGCCAATGACAAAGAAATTTTGTAACGCCTGTAATTAAGGAGGCGTGAAATAACTTGATCTCAAATTTGTTATCAAAACGGAAATCCAGTCATATTAGTGTTGAAAATGTGATTGTTACAATTAATCCACATCAATCCGTCATTTATCCATAACTTGTTTAATGTCTCTTTCTTAGCAGAATATTGATTATATTGCTACCTGGATGACAATTTCCTCAAACGATTTGGTCTCTATCGTCGAACTGAAGGAGAATATAAAGTTCCAATGAGATTATGAAAGATTTCGTACGGTTTATTACTGGACAGACGGATGAACTATGAGACCAGATCAAACAGAAATGTTCAGGGAATGTGTAATCAAAGCCTTTAAATTCCACTGTTCTTTTTTTCTTCAATCACTGAATCATGTTTATAAACCGTCCTACTTCGCTATATCGTCTGATCTCGTTACAAGTGCGTTCTGCTTAAGAAAACATGTGCATTGGTAATTGATAAAGTCATTGTATGTCTCTGTATTGAGTGTAGAAAGTGAGACCTTTGAGGCCCAATAAGATATTAATGATATACTTCAATAATCAAGCACTAGCACACGTTTCATGGCATTTGTGCGCACGAACCATTAGGATACTGGTAACTCCATGATCAAATATCATCACTTCAGCTTATTTGTAAATGATGTGTCGTTCAACAATATGAAAGACAGATTTCTTTCCGAGGTAACTTCCATTACTTTATCTTCATTTTACTAGGAGCCTATATAGATATGGATTTGAAGATAATGCGTTATTGCCCTTCGTATTACACTTTGATTCTCTTGAAAGTCCTATTTTAGCTTCAGGAGAATAAGCGTCTTTGAAGAAACACTGCGCGCTTTGTGTGTAAAATATCGAGAATGATTGCATATAATCATTTTCCGTGTGAAACGAGATAGCACTTCGTACAGCTCATATACTCTAACACGGAAGTGGATGAGTAGGGCGGCCAATTGCCAATTATTTCTCACGTGTAATGCATGTGTAGCTATCATCAGGGTTATTCAGTTAGAATGGTTTTGTCTGCATTGATACTGTATACAGGATATCATAATACATTCACGGCGTGAAACAGCCTAAATGTGAAATAAAAGTTAAATTTCAAAAGAAGTAGGCGACAAATATATTTAGCAAACAGGACAATCTTGCTGTTAGCGGAGTGATGATATTGGAAATTCGTGACGAAATTGGTCTGCTTTGCTGTAATTGGTGGACATTTGATTCCTGTTTTGACTGTTTGATGTTTTCGCGATATCGGATGGTTAGAGATCCATGAGAAAACGGGAAGAAAAACAATGACCAACGCCAGCCCAAACACACTTTCCTTGTCTTTGAAAGAAACGAGATCGAATCACCAGGCATGTCACTTTCGATGCCCCACGTAAAAGAGCTCGATTTAAATGCATAAATTCCATACAGTATCATGAGCGTACACTGTATTGGAAACGAGAAAAAATTGGCTTCTTATGTCAACTTTTATGGAGGTCATGCACACAACTGAATGAGACGTTACTGTTCATATTTCCCTGCACTTGCTGGTATGAACACGCATTAAAACACATAAAACGCACATGCATTTATGTAAACATGTGAAGAGTTTGTTCGCAGAAACCGATAAGTCCATTTTTGAAGATTTTGAAGTACTGTCTCTGTCATAAAGTACAAAATAATACCTTTTGAATGATATATTGGTCACCACACATATAGGTACATTTTTGAAGTTATGGTCAAAAGAAGCAAACATTTTCTTATCATTCTCTTTATTTTTCTTGACCTTTAATCGCAAATATCTCCATTTGGCAAATATGGACTTATCGGTTTTTGCAAACAAACTCTTCATGTATTCCATGTAATTTATTTATGATGTTAATTTGAATAATTTTATTACGATGTGTGTCCATGACATCGTGTGTGCATATTGTTAGCTGTGAGTTATGTTTGTACAAATATACTTCAGACTGTTTCAGCATATTAAATTATTTACACGTATTAAGAGGGTAAATAGAAACTTTGCACTAAACATATCATTCATAATACATAAGGGCATTTCACTTCGGGAAAATTGCCCATTAATAATAAATGCTATATAGGCCCGAATAAAATAAGTTACTAAAATTACTGACAAAACATTTTGTTTAGTGGAAATTGGTGTTAAGTACTTAAAAACAAATAAAAAAGTAATCCATGTAGATTTGAAATACGAATCCTGGAAATAAAGCTTTCCTTGACGGACCCCTAACTAAACGAAACGCTTAATGATGTATACATACGCCTTATTTGAAACCACAATATTAATAATTATGGTATATTAAAACATCATTGCTATTAGAATGAGAAAGGACGCTTTATTAATCATTTGACGAAGCCTTTAAAAAGTAATAACATTCGTCAGCTCTCAATTACTTCCCGTCTTCCTTAGCCGCTCCCCTTGCACAAGACTGCGCATGAGTATAACCAAGTATGGATAGAGAGGCGTAGGCCTACTGTTACGACATGCATTTCACTGTAACATTGATTTGTCTCTGCGAACCATTGCCTGCCCTGAGAGTAGACACATGGCCATCAATTCTTCTCCTGATTCGAAGGTAACTATAGTCACTGCAAGCCAATGGTTTATACTTTTTTCGCGTAATATCTTAACTGGTAATGAAATTAGGTTAGATGCTAACTGCGCTACCAACTTATATTAAACCGTTTGAGGAGTGTGCTCTAATACATCATTGTATGAACTAAATGTACCAACATGTGTGCATGACAGAGCTTTTAGTTTGTTTTATTGATCTTTTGCAGGACTGAAGATTCGTTACCGTATACATGGTATATCAACCATGATGAACCTACCATTGCGTTTAGTTGCATTCCTCGCGATGTCCTTGCGTGTCTCTGGTGAGTCTTCCATTAAATTTGCCTCATCCTTATTTCAGTTTCCAATCTAAGCTTGAAAATATAGAAAACTGATAGGAAATAAAGGAAATACAAGAACAAAAGCAGAAGAAATAGGTTTTGTCAATAACACAAGACTTTTTTTCAGTCAAGTATTTTCTCTGATGCATTTAGTTTGAAATAAAATCTAACTATACCATACGAGTTATCAGTATAGCATGTTACTTTGTACACAAAATTGTGACATAACCATGTGTTGATTTCGTTACTAGATATTCATAAGGCTTGAAAGACCAGAAAAGAAAGGTAATTTCATTGTTGTCGCTAAGAGATGGTCTTTACTTGTCTTCTTCATCAATCCTTTGACTAGCTTGTTTTGTTCTTTATGTTGTCTTTGCTTGTTTTAGTTGTGCATACATCTAATTGATTACATTTCTTCTCTTTCATATTCCTTCCCCCAGATGCCGTGACTCTGAATGTTCCGAGTGAACTGACCGCCGATCAGGAAATCACTGCGAGGTGTACCGCTGACGCTGTGTATTACTCTCAGACAGCCAAATGGTACTTGGATGGAGTCCAGATTACGAGCGGGGTTAATACAACGAGCACTCTAGATAGACAAGAAAAGCAATACGCTTGGGACGGGACGGCCTATCCCTTTCGATAATGTGACCGCAACATTATAATGCAAAATCCTAAAGGCATTTAAGAATGCAAACATGAAAACTGGAAACGCTGCGAAACAAACCACTGTGAAGCAATTCATTGAGGAAAATACGGTTCTTGAGTAAAACTGCCAAAAATATCCCTCAAAATGCAGCAATTTCTTCCAGATTTTACAATAACCACACATGAATCATGCTGACAGTAGTTGAGCTGAGGAAAACTTTTCAATGTTCCTCTGGGGTAAATTTAAATACTAATTCGTCATTAATTCATCAACCAGATTCAACAACATTTTGATAACGTAATTCCGTCTGTCTATACGATTTTCGTGCTTTTGACAGATGATTATCACGGTAAATATACCATTGTAATAATTATGGTTATATACGTTTTCCTTTGTTGTCTTTATACAAAACTTCATAACATTATGAAAATGATGAAATGCGTAAACATCCCCTTTTCTTCTCGTAAAGTCTTCAGTATGATATATATATATGTCCATATATATCATATATATATATGTATATCATTATTATTATTATTATTATTATTAATATGATTATTGTTATATATTACATAATTTGATTAAACTTTGTGGCCTATTGGGACAAACACCTAACAACAGTGTAACATTCCTTGTCATCCATGTGATCAAACATTAACTTTGTTAGATATAATTGGCTTTACTTAATAATCATTTTTATAGTCGTTGCGTCTCTGTCTTTCATAAATATTTATCATAGAAAAAATAGAGGTGCCATTAAGTCCGGTTTAATAACTGAAGAAACAACACCAACTAAAAGGCATCTGTTATAAATGAAATTTGTTTACATTTTAAAGCAAAAAAAAAATGAATGAATAAATAAAGTAATTCGATTATCGCACTGGACAGTCTGTCTTGTTGTTTGTTTGTTTTTTATTTTGTGCGTGTATTTCCATTAAAAAAAAGAAGAATCTTAATATCAATTCCTTGCGATAATGCAAGTAATTTTCATGAGACGGAAATAGCTTTTTAACCTAAACAGTACATCGGTTGATAAGCATCATAACCTCTATACTTTCAAGGTGGATTTTCCTGTGCAACTCCTCGCATAAAAGGGAGGGTATAATCCTTGTCCAAACTGTAAAGCTTCAAAACTCATCTCATTTTCGAAATCCACCCGAAGAAGTAATTTCTTGGCAAGTCACTAAAAACCAACGACAACCCTCAGGGGCAGACATTAACAGGTACGTAAGCGGACAATCTAAGGATTCACTGTATCTGGTTATGCGCGTGCTTACATCTATTACCGATACTACGATATCGAAAGTGTCTTGACCTTCACTCCTTCCTCTACCAATCACGGAAAGATTCTCCAGTGCGTGATTTCCGGTACTGCAGAGTCAGCTATCTTAAATGTCAGACGTATGTATGCAAGCCATTCTTAATTCACACAACTTTATTACATTTTCATCTTTCCGTCCAATATGACACTCTCTATTACGGATATGATGCAAAATAATAAGTGGAGAATTTCGACTTGAATATTGGGTGTTTTTCCACTTTACATGAACTGTATCCTAACGTTCATCGACTAATTGGAACAATTCAAGAAGCAAGTAAGCAACTATGTTTTCAAACTGCCCAAAAGCTAATCTGAAAGTTATTTCAGTAACTTCTTTCATTTTATCTTGGCATCCTCTGTAAAATCAACTTAGTTCATACAATAATTGAAATTTTATTTTCCTTTTAACATGCAGAGTGCGTGCGTACAACTTAGGTTTCTTTTTTTTTCCACTTGATACAAAATTAAGACAGTGTGGGATCCTATTTTCTCTCATTCAACCCAAATACGTTAGGTAATTCCATAAATTCAGAACTGACAGAAAGTAATAGAACGGTTAATCGCACTTAGATCAATCTACAGAATGCAATCTACAGAATGCACATGTAATGTTAAATTTAAGTAATGCTCTTGATTAATCGCAACATGACATAAATTAAGAAAATCTGTTAATTAAAACAGTTTATGTGGTCACATTTTTCTGTTTAGAAGTAAATATTAAGCTTTTTTGGAAACACCTATGATAGATTTTATGATGTATCTAGATGTATGTAGATTAATGCGGATATAGATAAATGCGTCTTTTTATATTGTTATGGAGATAAAAAAAAAACAATCAATAAGAGGCAATACGTTAAGTATTATTCGGATTTCAACATCCGACACAGATGGTCCTGCGGGTGATATTGTATCAATAAATTTCCACGATCAAGGAAATGCTGTTGAGATAGAATGTCACGTGCTTTCTCACAACCAACCGTATCCGGCGATCAATTCATACGTCATCAAAGCAGATGACGTCACCCTCTCCCAGTCTTCCTCTTCGAGTGGTGCTCGGCTTTCTCCGCCTCCTCGATGGTGCATCGAAGTTTCATGTACGGCAAGCAACGGACTTGGAGATACATCGAGTAGCGCCATCTACTGCCCCAAAGGTATCAATATCTCCTTTTTTTTCTCTCTAAATCTTTATAGAATGGGTAGCGAGAATCCTACGATCTGATTGGTCGAGAGCTATGTGATGATTTTTACTGGCCGCTCGCTGAGTCACAGTGGTAAACATGTTATCGCGCACTTGTAGCGAGAGTACGCGTACTTGTAACAAAGGTTCGCGCACTAAGCAAGCGTTCGCGCACTTAGTACGAGACGCCTATTGGCTAAAACAACCATGCATGGCTGGCCGTGCGTCCAGTAAAAACTAATGCACGGCTGGCCGTGCGTCCAGTATACATGAATGTTTCTGAGTGCAATGGACAGAATATTTCATGAGGTGAAAGATGAAATGATCCATTCAACGAGGCGCAGCCGAGTTGAATGGATCAAACATTTCATCTTTCACCGAATGAAATATTCTGTCCATTGCACGAATCAAAACATTTATTATTTGTTTTATATAACGCCTAAAGAGATCCTAACCCTTGTCATTATTTTGATGTTTTATGAATTTAGAAACAAGAGAGAAGGGACTTACATTCTGGTGTGCGTCGCCGTCACGTCTAGAACGTAGTCCTTTGGTCAATATGCACGTTCCAAAGAGTCAAACACGAACTTCCGTAGAAATCCAATCTGATTCAAAATTGTTTTCAGTTAACGTTGCTTGTTTATAACAGTTAAATCCTAGGCATAAACTCTTTCGAACTCCAAACACTGAATTTTAAGAAGGTAGACACTAACGTTAGGTCTTGGACCTAGGCCTATATTTACAAGTTTTGGGCTGAAGCAGTCTGTTTATCTGCTTTTGTTGTAGAAAGTTACGGGTCCATGAAAATGAAAGTGCTGGACTGATGAAGACGATGTTGCATTTTGAATGCTGAAGTTGGCTTCTTGGAGAATCAGCTGTTCTTGGGACAATGTCAGGAGTGAATCCAGTGTGTCACCCTGATCAGCCTCCTGTAACGTTAGGGCTACAGGGACAGGCTCAGCTGGCAAATTCTCAGTAGGCCTAACAGTAACGTTACTACTGACACTGCCGGTAACGTTAGTAGTGTAAGACTCGGTCCTAGTGGTAGTAGTAGTACTAGGTCTAGACGGTGTTTGGACATTTTCCTGCATCATTTTGCAAGCGATCTTGCTACTCATTTCTTTCTTCCTATTATCGCTAGTAGAAGCATAGTGTTTTAGGGAGGATTCCGACCTGTGACCAGTAACGGACATAATATCGCGGTTAGCAAAACCAGTACGATCCAGGACAGTAATTGTCGTAGCCCGAAGACTGTGGTTTGTGTACTTCGTTGCGCAACCAGCTGCAGTGGCGATTGTTTTCATTTTGTTTCCAAGAGTGTTCAAACCTAATGGACAGTTGGAGTACCATGGGCCCTCTGCTGGAACAGTGGATTTAGGACGCTGCCACACAGTCCAGTGCAGGATGTAACGCTGCTTTGAAAGCCAGAAATGTTGAGACTGGACATGCGGAAGAACCTGGAATCTCGTACATGTAGCCACTACACTCTTCATCCTCGTTTTCTCGTCTTGACTTAGTAAGCGTGTCACGGTGTGTAATGTAGCGAAGATTCTGCTCATCTGTTTGGACCAAAAAGTCATCTGCTTTCATGTCTCTCAGATTTTCACGTCCTCTCTTGGCGAAATATATCATTATGTCCCAGAAGACCTTGTTTGCAGACCCTGCGGGGTTGTGATATCGAGCACATCAGACGCGAGGATTTTGGCCATATCTTCCTTACTTATTGCGCTTTTGTGCTTGATGTAGCCCTTTCCTTCCTTCTTCAGTTTACACATCACTGCTTTGTAGGTTTCCTGACTACGATGAAACTTGTCCGACTTGTTGATGTCAACATCTCTTACGGTCTTGAAGTGACGATTAAGTCCATACTTGATGCCCAGCATTGACTTTTTCGTGTACAAACTACCGTCTGCTTTCCTCAGTCCAGCGAAAAATCGCGACAGAAACTTGTCTAGCTCTTCATCCAATAGCGCTTCTACTTCAGGCAGAGATGTCCCAGCAAACTGACAGAATGCATCAAGACGGATTGCTGCATACTGGATTTGTTTTTTAGTGTTCGAAGAATCGGCACTGTCTATAAGCTCGCCTAGATCTTCATCTGGCATGAGAACAAATGTCGCCATCACGTTTGTTTGCCGGCCTTGTCAACAGAGAGAAAAAACAGAGGTGAAAGTACGAGTACGAGGTCGATCTCAGATCGAGAGAAGATCTAACGTTAGTAGCCTACATAATGTATACAATTCAGAAGTGCATAGCGATGTCGCGGTCGATCGTTCGCAATAAAATACATACTATTCGCTATTACTAGCGCGCTGGCGCGGCCGGTCAGCTTGATCGCATGCACACCGCAAGCACAGCGATTTACGTACGCAGTAGTGGGCCTTCTGTCTGCGTGCAATGGACCAAATCGTATGGATCCAAAATTGCACGGTAAATGGATCCACAATTGCACGGATGATGACGTCATAGTGAAATGGGCCGAATAATCAATGTCAAACAACCAATCAAATGACAAGGATCTCTTTAGGCGTTATATAATAAAAACTGATGCATGCTTGTTTACGGCAAGCCAAAAGGAAATGCATCCAGTAATGTTGTCATCGGTTAACACGATAGAAAAATGGGTTTTTGGCAAGAAAATTAACCATTCTATACAATTAATCAGATGACGCACATGTCTTTTCGTGCGTCAGTCGGAATATAGTGTGCATGCGGTAACTATGGAATTAGCCTAGAAACCCCACTCGGCTTCACCTCGTGGGTTAAGCATTTCATAGTTACCTTATGCACACAATTCCGACTGACGCACTCAAACCTGTGCGTCATTTGTATACTAATGCATGGCTGGCCGTGCGTCCAGTAAAAAACTAATGCACGGCTGGCCGTGCGTCCAGTAAAAACTGATGCATGCTTGTTTACGGCAAGCCAAATGGAAATGCATCCAGTAATGTTGTCATCGGTTAACACGATAGAAAAATGGGTTTTTGGCAAGAAAATTAACCATTCTATAAATCAGATGACGCACATGTCTTTCCGTGCGTCAGTCGGAATATAGTGTGCATGCGGTAACTGTGGAATTAGCCTAACCCCACCCGGCTTCGCCTCGTGGGTTAAGCATTTCATAGTTACCTTATGCACACAATTCCGACTGACGCACTCAGACCCGTGCGTCATTTGTATCTTAATGCACGGCTGGCCGTGCGTCCAGTAAAAATGATGCATGCTCGTTTACGGCAAGCCAAAAGGAAATGCATCCAGTAATTTTGTCATCGGGAAACAAGATAGAAAAATGTTTGTTTTTTTTTTGTCAAGAAAATTACCCATTCTATAAATCAGATGACGCACACGTCTTTTCGTGCGTCAGTCGGAATATAGTGTGCATGCGGTAACTATGGAATTTAGCCTAAACCCACTCGGCTTCGCCTCGTGGGTTAAGCATTTCATAGTTACCTTATGCACACAATTCCGACTGACGCACTCAGACCTGTGCGTCATTTGTATACTGTTCCATTTTAACGGCTAATTTAAAGTTTAATTTCGGTTCATTCATCAGTGATCTGTTATTCAAACACCAAAAAATTGTCATTAAGTTGTTCTGCGAAATATCTGAGGGTCATCACAGCATTACAGAGAATCAATACTGTTTTGTTCTTCTGCATCGTTTACAATGATATAAGTAGTATATGATTATATATAATTAAATACATTAAATTATTAAATACACACACTGATGCCAACAGTCCCTCCAGCGACAGATGCTATATCCGTCGTTCTTGAGGACCTTGGGGATCGCGTACAAGGCGAGGGACAAATCGACCTCAGTATAACATGTAACGTCAGTCCGGAGGACCAAACTTTTCCCCCCATCCACTCATACGCTATCAAGAAGGATGAAGAATCGGTGTCTGCCTCTAAAACTGCGGTCCTTTCACCTCGGCCCGACACGTGCACGACCATAACTTGTATCGGAAACAACGGTTTTGGATTGACAACGAGTACACGCAGATATTGTCCTAACAGTAAGTAAACCGTCGTTATTTTAACTGTGCATGACTGTCGGTAGACATTTTAGAAAAGCCCCCTTCATGACAAGTTTACACTCCACCATTAACGCTAAGGACAGATCTTTTTCAAAATCCATGACTGCTGCACAAGATAAAATTGCTATAAGCTGGGATATGGTGAAAAATCAAAATGTCCACTTATCTCTGCCAGCATTTGAAGGATTGACAATAGTATAGAAGATAACAGGTCTGAAAAATGAAAATAAAACCATATTAGGCACATGCACATACGAACAGATCTCCACAGCTTGTACCTATAATACCGACTATAAACGTAAAGTATCAGGCAAATTACTAGATTTTTACTTAGACGTCTGTTTGTGTGACAATTGTATAGGAAAAAGAATGACTGTCACATTCAGTGTAACAATGCATGCTTTATGTGTAATATTGAAATAAGTGTTTGAAAAAAAGAAAAAAGTTTCATCGAAGAGAACAACACCCCCGTACAACAGAGATTATATATCGAATCAGATTAGATCAATCTTCTTTCTTGTCAAACTTTTCGTTTCCTATTTCGCACTTTCCAAGTCATTTTCTTTAATACTGATACCATGTAAAACAATGTCTGCACTTTGGAAGTAACACACGGAATTCAAAAGCTCAGGATTTTGGTGCAAAAAATATGCATTTTAAGTAGGATTCAAACGTTCATTATTATTGAGTTTCGACTAATCGTCACCCCGTGTGATATACATTTGGTATGACTTCCGCCCAGATTCGACGAGGGTTGACGAAAGCGACATTGTGCTCGACGAGCGACTGGACCACGGCGATCGAGATATTGCCATCATTTGTCGCGTCAATAATAGAGACCAACCGTTCCCTCCCCTGCAAATTTATGAGATCAACTCGAGTTCGTCATCAATCACGCTGTCGACGGGGCTCGATAGTTGTAATGGAGTCATATGTAGCGCAGCTAACATTCTTGACTCTACTTCGACCCCGGAGCTTCTTTGCACATCAAGTAAAAGCATGTTTAATCAGTTGCTACTATTTGAAGAGGTCCATGCTAAAAGGTGCTAATTCCGCTTTTAATAGGAATGGGAATAACCCATATGTTTATTTCACTTGCTTCTAAGTGTTTACATGCAACGGTTTTATGTCCCATAGGAGTACCCCATAATAGGATTTTTTATGTTCCTTAGGGGGGAAAAAAAATCTACAAGTCTTCTGTGATTTAAAAGAATGTAATTTATTTTCTTTTAGGAATGTTATCGATTTAGCAACTTGGAACAGGCTGACAATGATTTTCAACATGTTCAAAAAATGTTGTTTTAGGGACCAGTTTCTGTGACTTTGTGTATTTGACTGTGATGATTTGTTATCTTTACAAATTCTCCTCGTTTTGTGAGCTCTCCAACAAAAGTAAATAAATTCAAATGAAATATCTCAAACCTATCACGAAACCACAATCACGCATTGCAGTCGAGTAATGTGTGAGTAATTTGTACGAAGCTGCACAAATAAGAAAGCGAGCCATCCCAGTGCCGTATATAAAGAGAGTCTGGTCAACCACTAAATTGAACGCCATGTCGTTGCCCAGCGTATTTCGCGGTACAGGGTCAGCGTGTACGTTCACATGTAATAATAAAAGCAAGCTAAATAAGGGGTGATGAACAATGGACACTGCGTATGAGCGCACTTAGGTAACGACATGGCTTCTCATATATCACGGGACCAGATTTGACCAATCACAGGCCTCAAAACTCATAGGCCAAAAACCGAGTTGGCCAGACTCTCGTCATAATACGGCACTGAGCCAGCCTACATGACATTACTCAAAGGTACAAGTGGAGTCAAGTATGAACACTGGGTTCTCATTGGATCTCACTTGATTAGACACCTTTTGGAACTAAACAGAAATAAATTTTGCACCTTTTTGAAACAAAACTCTCTTTTCATGAGCTGGTTTCTCCATTTTCTTATAAGGATTTCAATACTTTGAAGAGTATCCCCGTGGCCTACTAAAAATGAATACGTTTCTGTTAAAAAAAAAAAGTCAAATTTGATGAAAAATGGATTTAGAACCTTTTTGAAAGTAACTCCTCATTTGAAGATAATGCAGTGCAATCCGTTTCTAATGGCTCGTAGAATGTGTTTGACGATTGAATATTAAAGAGACATGGTAATGCCTTAATCGTGTAGGACCGTATGCCCTGATATTCGACGCTATCCAGAACTATCCGAAAATTTGCTTAGATAGTATCAATCAAAGTTTCAATGGAAAGTAAACCATGCTTATTATCATCCATGAATAACGAAATCAACGAACATCCAAAGTTCTTTAAACAAAATTAAGGCAAACACACTGCATGGTTGTTTCACAGACAGTGAAGCTTTTCATATCCTTACCCCCAAACCACAAAACATGATATCTCATTGTTTGCCTGCCTTCAATTACTTTCGTTTGTTGTTTATTGTTTTTTTTTTATTAAATAAAAAAAAAATGCAAACCTACCATGATCACAATAGTTTAGGTGCTGTTTCGGAATGGAACATTCCGGTGCTCAAACGCACACCAAAATAGTTTTACTTCCATCATTATTATTCATATATCCAAGTCAGTTTACCTGTAAGACGAAAACCTTTTCATTTTATTAGTTTCATTGTATTTGAAGACCTTGTTTTTATTTGTTTTTCTGATATATATGGAATTAGTTGGAATAATTGCAGAGTTTCATCGACAACAAGGAGTTCTTTCTCGGCAGTCAACAACTTATGTTCTACTGGTTGTCGTGTTCATTATGTTTGGAAGTCTTTGGGTCGCCTTCGTCCATTGGAGGAAATTTGCAGTTGGAGAAGAGGTGAGCATTGAGTGAAAAAAAAAATGACATATATAAACAAACAAAAAAGATGAAATCGAAGAATTTGTGTACTCAACACAGAATCATTACCATATTGTTTTAATGTATAAGATTCACATTGACTATGAACTAGGGTGAATCACCATCCAAGCTAAATAACAACGTTTCCTGGGCACTTGCTAGGGTTGCAAGTCTATTTGATTTGGTGCTAATACGCGAGGTATATCCAGTAAATGCAACGTTTAAAATCCTTTGGGTCACTCTGTAGAATTTATTTTTTTTTAATCCGGAACTCCTGCTTGGGTGGGGTATAAACTTGCCATTATACATGATGTATGGAGAGAGTTTGGATATGTTATCTTAATGTAATTTATGTAAGTTCTTTGAAATATACATGATTCATACAAAGAGTGATCTAACATTGATTTGTCCTATTTTTCTTTACAAGTAATTCGCCGTATTCTACTCATTCGTTTCAGGGAAAAATGTAATATTGATACTTTAAATACATTCTACAATATATTATCTTTATATGCGTTTACTCTTGTAAACGTACCGAAACAATAGTCCCGCTTTCTTCAACATTTATTCATGATACATTTATCAAATTATTCAAGTAATGTTCTTAATTATAGTGGCGTTTTACTCATTGTTTTACAGGTCATTTGATCCCTTCATAACTAAAAGTAAATAATGATAAATAAATCCAGTAAAAGGGTGTATATCTTAAAAAGCTACTTGCATACAATAATGTACTATTGTTTTAATTGAAGACTAATTCCAATGAAAATTAGCATGACGTTTTCGCAGAAAATGATGTCAATAAGGTTTTGAATGTTTTACCAATTCATTTGTCCGATGTGAGTACAAAAGTTTATCCCTCATCTAAGCAAAGAACATATACATCAAAATCTTAAACTGAATTTATAAACGTAATGATCTTCATAAATCATATTCATTTGAACAAATTTTTGAAAAATAAAGTATCGTAAGATCCTTGACTGTGTAAGTCGAATATATATAACATATATGAGTAAATGTATATTTTCAGAATTTAAAGATGTAGAAGCAAATTTAAATCATGTATTGAATATTAGGAACACATTGATAAACAAAATAGACCATGCAATAACCTAGAATCTTTAAAGATTTATAATTCATGATTAGATTACATTTATATCATAATTATAAGAAGCTTATTTTTCTGGAATGACCTCAAAGAAGTAATGATGATTAGGATTTTAATGCAGTATCTTTTAACCAAGTCAAAAACAACGATTTCCTTTTTCAAGCAGACCAACATGAAACATTTGAAGTAGTCAAAAAGTATGTAGAATATAATAACAGTTATTCAAATTCATGAAAATTCTTCCGTCGAGGTGTTTTCATTGCAACTGATTGACAAATTGCCCTACATCGACGTAAATAAGCACTGAATTTGAATAACAAAAGCAGTACCCTATATAGGATTAGAACCAACACTTGCTGTCGGGCGAAAGCTCGGTGTTCTAGTGGAGATGACGCCTGTCCGGTGATCAGGAGGTCGTAGGTTCGAATCCTGCTCGAGTATGTACGCCCATGATTTTTTATCATGGCTACTACTAAAACACTGATCAATTCAGTGCTTATTTACGTCGATGTAGGGCAATTTGTCAATCAGTTGCAATGAAAACACCTCGACGGAAGAATTTTCATGAATTTGAATAACAAAAGCAGTACCCGCTGCATGCTATAAGGATTAGAACCAACACTTGCTGTCGGGCGAAAGCTCGGTGGTCTAGTGGAGATGACGCCTGTCCGGTGATCAGGAGGTCGTAGGTTCGAATCCTGCTCGAGTATGTACGCCCATGATTTTTTTTATCATGGCTACTACTAAAACACTGATCAATTCAGTGCTTATTTACGTCGATGTAGGGCAATTTGTCAATCAGTTGCAATAATAACAGTTAGCCCGTCAAAGCCCATAAACAGTCTCTGAAAGAAAATCTCTTTTGATGTTGCTCATTGATTATGAAAGGTCTGTATTATGTGTATATCAATTTGTATCGGGAATAACAGATATGCCCTTTGTATTTTCAATATAATTGGTAAAATTTTGTTCATAAAAAAAGAACAAAACTTGCAGGAAGAAATGAAGAATTTGACTTTTTTCAGAATTCATTTATCTTTCTTCTTTTTTTTCTGTCTTTTACCAGCTCAGTGAATTTTTGAAAAATAACGCTAAAGTTTTTCTTTTCGAATGTTTCCCTTGTAGTTGCATTGTGTCAGCCAGCAAATGGACATCGAGTTGTCTCCAAGTAAAGAATGCTCATAGTTCGTGCTTTTGTGCTTGACATCAGCTCAACGGACATGCCTTCATGCTTAACTTTCATCGTTTGAAAAAAGAAAAAAAAATAACATGACGCACCTTCAATTCATTCCACATTTTTGTGGCTGGTATTCATGATAGTTTTTAGAAGGCCAAAATTTGTCTCTATTGATTTTTTTTTCTTATACTCCTTTGTAATCCATTCCGTATAAGCAGACCGACTGTGCATTATAAAAATAATCCACGCTTGGAGAAACAAAGATGATACCTAGAACATACTGCTGAATATCTTGGGCAGGTTAGACACCGAAAGTTCTTCTAAATCAAAGTCAGAAGCGTCTCCAATGCTGATGTATTTTTTTCTGAACATTTAAAGTTGTTGCCTACCAGAATATCGTTACCTGTTATGTCGCCCGTAACAGATGAACTCTCATGAGTTGTATCATCATAAACAATCACATCCATTATTTTCTTTTACGCCCCGCCATGCGAGCCCGATAAAGAAGTGTGAGATTTTTATACAATTGTGTAAGTTCATATTTTTGTTCTGATTCTTAATCTTTAGAAACACCTTATAACGTTGAAAAATTGAGACCACTACATTATTCACACAACTTTCAAGAAAAAAAGAGAATCAGAAACATTTAAAATTTTAGAACATTCGTAAACTTTGAAAGTAACAAATCAAGACATTAATTTTCGATTTTTGAGATTTACAATTTCTCAGTCGGATCACCTCAGGATGCATTGTTTAAATCTTCAATGAAAGGTGAAAATGTCTTACACCTCACAACTCTCCCCTTGGAATGTATGCAAATGTATTATCTAAACTAGATATATTCAATCAGTAATCAAGAATCTACGACCCAACTTTGCGTCATTGTATGGTACATATACGCCTGATACTTTACATGAAAGTTGCAAGTTTTATCTGTTTAATTTCATGTCAAAGGAATGATAATGAAGATTTGTAAGTACGTAGGTGGGGAATTTATGGTGGTAAAAGCTTTCATGGCGTGTTGCGACAAACTTTATATTCCAAACATTTCTTATTTCATTTGCTGTCTTGAGGACACCTCTACCGCTCTTCTTGTTTGTTTGATTTTAACATGCAGTTTCATTGGGCTTTAATGTTTTTTTTTTTCATTCTGGAAAATGTTCAAACTTATTTCATTTGAATCCACAAGTCGCAAAAGAGGAATTACATAATTACAAGTTGGAAGGAAAAACAGCAATCTTGTCGTTTAGTCCCTTATTATACTTCTTTAATGTGTTGCCAGTAACACAATTTCATTTTGTACATTAATTACTATTCAGTCTGTAATGAAATAAAATGGACACAATTCTTAAAAACAATGTGCTAATTGTGTTATTTAGTGATCGCGTGACGCATTGGCTGTTAGAAGTTACTGGTAACGACGAAACAAAACCTTTAATGAAGACGGACAAAACAGCAAAAGAAAATGCTTTGTATTAGTGTATGAAATGCTTTCGTAATTCGCGAACACATACATGAAAATCTTTCAGATTTGTATACATATTTTACGTGTTTTGAAATTGACTATTTACAGACACATAGTTTTTAAAAATCTATAAAGACATTCATGTGTACGGAAAGAAATCGGAAATTGTAACATTCCGATTTCATTACATACAGTGTCTTCTAATTCTTTTAAAATTAATGTAATCATTATGATATGAAACTACATTTCCTCTTTTTGCTATGACAAGAGTGATTCATTTTTTACCACATGAAAAGATCACCCTTTGAATAGTGCAATCATAATGTCATATACACACGCACACGTATGAATATATATATATATATATATATATATATATAATCAAATTTGATGTTAGAGGAATGCTACTGAACGTTTGTCAGCTGATCAGGTGGGGAACTTGTGCGATAACAGCATCACCTCTTTTTAGTTTCATAATCATGCTATAACTTCCTAATTTTATGATAATGAGGATGGCACATCTACCATCGTCTATACCTTTCAGTTTGAGTCTTTGATTTGAACACAGAATGAAATTCTTGATACAATGTTCGAATCCATTTCATTTGAATTCACAGGTAACAGAAGAGGGATTACATGTTACAAGTTATAAGGTAGAGCAGTACGCTTATCCTTTAATACCTTATTTAACTTCGTTAATATGTTACCGGTACATTGTAGCAAAAGTACCTTCATGGCATGTTTAAATATTTAGTTTGTAACGAATGAAATCAACGTGCCGTAAATTTGAAAACGACGAATAGAAATGTGTCAATCAATGGTTGCGTAATGTATTGCTTGTTGGATGTTACACGAAATGACGAAAAATAAATATTAATTTCAAGATTGACAAAATACATACGAACAGTAATGATGTATATGAATTCATAGAAAACAGAAACGTGCGAAATTTGCGAGTATGCATGGAAATCTTTCATATCTAAAATAGGGCTTGCATTTTTTCTTCTTTTTTTTTTGCCAAGGACCTGATGAGTTTTATAGAGTTTTATTTACAAAATCACAGGGTTTAAAAATCATGGAACACACTCCCGTGTATGAAGGAAATTCAGATAAGAACGTTGTACTGACATAATATGACTTAATGCTGACTAATCTCCAAGTGACACCGCCTGTCAAAACCCATTCATTCTGTTAACTGTTCATTCGCGGCGGGGGGGGGGGCGGTCTCTTAGCCGTTAGAGTGACACGAATGATTCTTTGTTACATAATCATGCATATAACAACTACAAATGCATATAACGACTAAAATTTCTATCAAAAATTTAAATTTAAATTGTATTAGTAGTCATCAAGACAGAAGGGAGGTGCGTAGATGTTTGAATCAGATATAAATTTCATTATCTACAAATGTTAATAGACAGCTGCATTGAAAGAGACGAGAAGTCTTTAAGGTTGTATTCTTATTTCATTATTCTTTAAACAGATATATTCATGATAATTTATGCAAATAAGTTGTTTCTGGTATGAGAGTTACGATTCACATGGTATGAATTAACTTCATATTTCAGTGCATGAAAAGATCACGTTTTGACTGTACAAACACAATAAGATATACATTGTACATCAGTGTATCACTTGACACGGAACTCACACATCATTCCAACGATGTTTCAACGAGCGACGTGTCACTCTGTTCACAGCTGAATGAATACAGGAGGAAACACAAACAATGTTAACGACTTCTTGTCACAGTTCGGAACCGTATCCTGTTAATGATCCCCGCATGAGTGTTCAGGCACCCCAGACAGATACAGACAACAAGCCAGTGCATTCTTCTACACTAAACAACACCCCAGTGAGTCAGATGGGTACTAAAATAAAAAAATATTTGTCACTCTATCAAACAATCCCACACAAACATGTCAAACAGAAACGACCGACTTCGTTTACAATGACACATCTAGTCAACTATAGACAGCGACTTCAAGGCAGATATGCTGCTAGTTGGCCACTCAATGGTTAAACACATAGACCCCCCCTCCCCCCCCCCCAAAAAAAAAAAACCTATCACGAAGGAAAGTTGTACTGTGTAGATCTTTTCTAGGTGCTAAAATTCATGATGCCTTCGATACAGCCAAGGATCTAGTTGGGAAACACAATGTTTCGGAAATCATTGTCCATCTTGGCACCAATAACTTAGCTGAAGGCGAGCCAAATGAAATCGTCGCCAAATTGGCATCACTCTGCAAAAGTCTTTTGCAGAGCTCAAGACAATCTAAATCTCATCGCATACAGGCCTCGCAGGCAATTTATTGGAAGAACCATCGGGTAAATGCTGATCTAAAACTTCTAGCTTATCAGCGAGCATAGAACAGATGTAATACTGAATTTTACAGGCATTCATTTGTATGTTCAGCAATATTTTATTGGAATGACTTGCACATGGAGACAAAACTGTTCCCCCATTTAGGATTGTTTTTATATATGAAGAGTTTGTTTGCAAAAACCGATAAGTCCATATTTGTCAAATGGATATATTTGCGATTAAAGTTCAAGAAAAATAAAGAGAATAATAGGAAATTTTTTTCTTCTTTTGACCATAACTTCAAAAATATACCTTTATATGTAGTGACCAATATATCATTTAAAAGGTATTATTTTGTACTTTTTGACAAAGATTGTACTTCAAAATCTTCAAATATGGACTTATCGGTTTTTGCAAACAAACCCTTCATATATATATATATATATATATATATATATATATATATATTACATCAGGAAGCTTTTCTTTTTAATACATGATACCCACAGAGTTATATCAGTTGTTAAATTTATGCAATAGATGTTATTGTTCATTGTTTTTCCAATTATTCTCGTTTTCGTTTATTTTGGGAATTGTTGTAGTATTTACATGTCTTTAAAACTATCATATTGGTGTTATCCTTTTGGTTGATTGTTTTTAAATGTTTTCAAATGTTTTATTAGTAACTGTAATTCTGCAATTTTTTATGTGCTGTGTTTTAACCCTATTCTCGCCGGGGGGGGGGGCATTTTGGCCCCCCCCCCCCCCCCCAGCACAAGTTAGATACAGGCGTATATCTCAAAAAGAAACATTGAAAAAACGGTTGCCAAGATGATATAAGAATAAAGAATGAATACGAAAATAAGAAGTGTTATGATGGTTACATGTATACCAGCATGTATTGTAGTGGATGGACTGGATGTACATGAAACAACCAAAGCACGCAACTTGGGTGTACACATGGATCAACACCTTCAATTGAAAGAACATGTTAAAATTATGGCTCAATCTGCAATGTGTGTATTAAAGAGAATAGGGAAAATACGAAATTATTTTTGCGAAAAACTACTGAGAAGTTAATCCATGCATTCGTTTCTTCTAGAATTGATTTTCGTAATTCCCTTCTATTTGGCTTGCCCGAAAAAGACATACGAAAACTCCAAATTGTTCAAAATTGCGCCGCGCGACTTGTAATGCGAGCAAAAGGAAGAGATCCCATAACACCCTTGTTGTCACACCTGCATTGGTTGCATGTACATAAGAGAATCATGTTTAAGATCCTTGCATTATGTCATAAAACATTGATGAATAAGTCCCCAACATATTTGTCTGACATGATCTTTGAATATATTCCACAAAGAAATCTACGATCTTCTAGCCAGAATTTATTGATTATACCAACAACCAAAACATATTCATATGGGGATCGAGCTTTTAAGTCAGCAGCACCTGTACTCTGGAACAAATTACCAAGTCAACTTAGGGCCATCACATGTACTCACTCTTTTCTCAAGTCCTTAAAAACATATTTGTTTTGTTATTAAATGATTATGATAAGTTGTATTTTGTATGTTTAATTATATTGTTTTGTTAAAATCATGTAAGTTGTAGTTTATGGTACTTTACCCAATTATGTAAAGCGCATAGAGATTCCAGGAATATTATGCGCTATATAAGCAGCTATTATTATTATTATTAAAACAATAATTATGATGAAACAAAATGAAAAAGAATAAAAGCATAATCATGTCTGCTGAATTGACTGCAGTACATGTTAAATTAAATGCCCAAAACTGAATTCATTTCTATTCATTCTATGTTATTCGTTTAGTCACCATTCATGGGTTGGATGACCCTATTCAGCCAATAGCTGTTTTTCATAGGGGTCCAAATTCGACTGAAAAAGCGCAGCATATACGTGATCACTGACTGTATCATTCTAAATTGAATGAACGATTTGCGAAATTGTGCTTGTCTAACGAATTTTAGTTCAAAAATTGTGGATTAGAATGAGGTTAAAGCTAATATGAACGCTCCAAATGAATTTGAATAACAGATCATAACATTGAAATACCGAACATGTCATGTAGGCTAGATTTTGCTATCTAAAATTGAATACAGCAATAAGAAATTGGCCTGGAAATGACGTGATAATTAGCACCGCATGTGAACATAATTTCACATCACTCATACAGAAAAAGAGAATATCAAGAAGTATATTCCTTTTAGTCGAAATCAAAAGAAGACAGCTTTTAACTGACCAGTAGGAAAAGTACAACGTAATTTGTTTATCCAAAAAAGTTCTAAACGTCTTTTCGAACGAACAGGAGCAGCCCTTGGAATACATGCTCTAATGATGCACTGCTCTAATCATACACTATGATGCAAATAACAATGGTTAAAAGAAAGCCAAAAAAAATCGAAGATCAAGAAAAACGAAGGAAGTGGGAAAGCGTTAGGACTAAAACATTTTGCAATGATTACATTGTGCAGTAATTATTGGCCATTTAATATTTAGATGATGCCCATCCTGTCCAGAAATAACACTGCTCGTAGAATTATTTCATAGAAAGGTCTCCTGCCTTATGACCCTTGTACTTCTCATTTTTTTTTTTTGATGAACCAAACATTACTTTCGTCACAGTATTTCTATTTATTTATTCATTTATTCAAGATTCCATGCGTGTTCACAAAATAGGAATGCATACAAATGTATGCAAGTACATCTCATATAGCCAAGACAGAATATATACAATAAGTATACATTGATAAGAAGTAGTTACAGGATAGTATACAACTCCACTAAGAGAGCTACATTATTCAAGGTAACGAACACGCAAGGAATTGCAACATAAGCTTAAAGCTTGAAAATCGTTGCAACCCCTGTGAACACAATCTATATGCTTGCAAATAGTTTAAATGATACTTAATAGGAGTCGGGGGATATTTACAATGAGAGCATGGGAACATAAGGGGGAAAGAAGAAATGCATGTGTGGTGCCTATTTGTCCTGTCGGACATTGACAAGAGAGAGCAAGAAAAAAGTTTGAAGTGTCAAGTCATTATAAGCAAATTATACTGATAAAATTGATTAAATTTCTCATAAATCCCATTCAAATGTCGGTTTCAGGGGAAATATATGATCACAGCAAGTTTAATAGTTAATAGTATCCAGGAGTTCAGCGTGAAGCTGATAACAGAATATGTTTGATCGATCTTTTGAAAGTAACTATTTTTTGTAAATTGCGAACATGCTGAGGTAGCGCATTCCAGACATCAGGACCGCTATGTCTGACTGATTTATAGGCTAGTGCAGTACCAGGGTTCACTAAATGTATATCTGATGCTTGTCTCGTGGGATACGAGTGAACTGCACTGTTAAGTTGAAACATTGTCGAAAAAGAGACAGGTAATAGGTCTTGCTTAGAACGAAACATGAAGAGGGCAGTCTGTAGGAAATGTATATCATCTACTTTTAAACATTTTAATTTCAAGAACAATGGGTCTGCATGTTCTAGGAAACCAGACCCTGTACATATGCGAACAGCTTTCTTTTGCAACAAAAGGATATTATCTGTTAAACTCTTTGACGTTGCCCACAGAATATTACAATACGAAATATAAGGTAAGATAAGAGTGTTATATAACATCAAAAGCACTTTGTCAGAAACAAAACTTTTTACTTTATATAGTATACCAATATTGCGGGATATCGGTGTAGCGATATGATTCACATGGTCACTCCAATTAAGTTTATCATTAATTATATACGCCAAGGAACTTTGTACATGTTTTCCTTTCAATGCGGGTACCATCTAGATTAACATTAATTTGTTGAGCACCTGAGCATTTCCTCCCTTTAAAGTGAATGAAATTAGTCTTCTGCACATTCAGAGATAGTATGTTACTTCTGAACCATGACGTTAGCTTTGGTAATTCTGAGTTAATAGTGAGTTCAAGGGTTCGAACAGCACGATGAGATAAGAAAACACTGGTATCATCAGCAAATAAGGTGTAGGTCAAGATTGTTGAAACATCACAAATGTCATTTATATAGATGAGAAATAAAAGTGGGCCTAGAATGGATCCCTGTGGAACACCACATTTCAGATACAGAATGTCAGAATTAACAGAGTTGCAGGGGGTAAACTGTCTTCTCATTGACAAGTAGCTAGAAAACCACTGATACAATGTATTTTCATGATCTTGCCATATCCATCACAAAATACATTACTTTCCTACGCATCCTTTGAATGAGCAGAATTCAACGCCTCCTTGATAATCCAAGAGAAATTGAAGTTTTATTTTCATTTCTGCACAATGATATGGGTAATGTGGTAACGATTTTACTGTAATATGACCAAAATGAATTTGTGGTTAATTCTATCTTAAGATGTGTCACAATTCTTTCCCATCAGAAGCTCAGGCTACGCATCGGATATTTCCAGTGAAAAAGAAAAGCCTTCTATTGTAATGTTTTGTTTTGTTTTGTTTTGTTTTGCTTGTTTGTTCTTTATGTATCTGACAATAATGAAGATATTTTGTCTCGCATTTGGTTGAGATGAATGGACATAAATTGAGATAAATTTCTTATCAAAAAGGGAATCCAGTAAAATCTATGCTCAAAACATAGACGTCACGATTAATCCACCCATCCATCCTTTATCCATAACTTATCCACTGCTTGTTTCTTTTAAAAAAAAAATTGCGTGCATTGTTACCAAAACAGAAAGTGATGAAAACTACATGTGATATGACAATGATAAAAAGGCACAATATTTCACATTACAAAGAAGGTATACTGGCTTACATCTATGCCTCTATAACACTTGTGTTCATTCCTCACTCTCATTATACACATTTTATGAGAACAAAATAAAAAAAAAATTTCAGACCCCTTTTTTATCAATCCTCTCACAATCTGACGAGGTCCCCAAATGTAGGAAATCTACCATTGCAGCTGCTACCTACGACCCTACAGTTTCCCGTTTCAACTTTTCCTCACACAAGTTTAGTAGGGGAACGATGCCCTGAGTGGTGTACAAATTTTGAGACTTGCTGGACATCTGCTGGATACAGATGGAACAAAGAAATATGGAATGGATGGCAGTCTTCTTAAAGGGGAAATCCAGTCCAAATATAAATTAGTCGAATAAAAATGAGTAAAATCTTACGATTCCAACGGTAAAAATTTGAAGGTTTGCTAATTTCTGCAAAACAGTTTTTGTACAGTTGCAACAAATTGACAAATTGCCCTACATCGTTCTTGTACAGTGGATATGAATATGCAAATGAGAGACCTAACCATGTCATAACCTCACAATATCCAATTGATCATGTAGAAAAAAATACGAAAATTCAATGTTTCTTGCATTGAAGTCTGAAACGTAATGTTATTCCTGGTTGAATAACTTCAGAACAGCGATCAGTTAGATATATCAACATTGGAGCCTCAGGCATAATTGCATTTGAATGAAAAACTGAAACATGCAAAATTTTATGTACAAACTATATGGCAAGTTGTGAGGGGATGACATGCTCACTTTGCCATTAGCATATTATTCATATTGACCGTTCAAGAACTGTTTCCTAAAAATTAGCGAAACTTCAAAGTGTCATAACTTCCTTAGTTTTTACCCAATTTCGATCAAAATTTTACCGTTATACTCGTAATATTTTACTCTTTCTTATAAGAGTAACTTACATATTATTTGGACTGGATTACCCCTTTAACAGACCTGGTCTCTTTCTTCGAACTGACAAGGAGATGGAAATGTAATGAGACAATAAGAGATTTTGTACAGTCTACTATGCTAGACAGATGGATTAACAAAGAGAACAGATCAAAGAGTAAATGGAATAACATTTCATTTATTTTGGCCATCAAACACGTTAACTTATGTAGGCCTACTCAATACCATTAAACCCTCGATCGACTTATGTTAATCAGTAGAACTCTAATCTTCTGAAATTGTTGTAAGTGCATCCTGCACAAATAGGCAGGTGTCATTGCAATTTCACGCCAAGTTTATTAAAATATAGTGCCCGATCCACTCGGATGTGACACCTCCAAGCCAAGTAAGTTATAACTGATAATAGTACAGTCAAACCTGCCTTAGCGGCCACCTCTCTATAGCGGCCACCTGTCTATAGCGGCCACTGAAAAATCCCCCGAGAGAAAAGCAATGTTAAAGACCCTGTGTATAGCGGCCACCTGTCTAACGCGGCCAACGGCCACAAATTTTGTTTCCCGCGGTAGATTTTAACCTGTCTATAGCGGCCAAAACCCCGATGGAGCCGTAGCCGAGCCGATAATTCAGCGTGTTTTTCTGCTTGTTAGCCGTGCCAGTCATTCCTGGGCAACGTTCAGTGATCGCCACCGTTGCATTCATCACTTGTTCAGTCACAATAAGGCACTAGTGTTAAGCATTCTTCATGACTGTGCACATGCTACATGTACTGTGCAACAATTTCATAAACACCGGCATTGTTCTATGCATGATACACACATGTGCATACGTACACACATACATGTACATGTACATGTAAGTATATATAGATGTATACAACGATGATACATGTTACCTGTCTATAGCGGCCACCTGTCTATAACGGCCACTTTCCCCGTATCCCTTGGGTGGCCGTTATAGACAGGTTTGACTGTACTTAGTAGTACTTTCTGGCTTTCTAGTGACATTTTGAAGATGATATTATAACCTCAAGTAATTTGCATATGGCATTGCAACCAATTTAAATCTTCACGTCCAACCGTTAGACCTTATTTCGGTTCGATTTGGATGAAACTTGCAATTCTATTAATTTGATTTTACTCCAGCTGGAAAATTGACAATGGTATCAATTTGTGTTTTAGATTAGAATTTAATCGTGTTAGGGCACAAAAGATGATAATGATAAAGAAATAAAATTATGGGGTTTTTTTTTTTCTTAAAGGAGACCTCCGGATGATTTTCAGATTTTTGCATTTGAACAATTATTAATTACAAACTGTAGTTATACTGAGGAAAAAGTTTCAGAATTTATGATAACTGGGATGAAGTATAAGAATATTTTCAAAATTTAGAACAAATTGCAATGAACAAGGATGATGACATGGCAGAGTCACCATAAGTATGCATGAGTTGGGACTCAAGGAAGCAGAACAAAAGAAAAAGGCATGCATAGATTATACACAGGTGAACTCGTAAGCAAGCAGTATTGTAATGGAATAACACTGCTACATTTCTGAAATATGTGAACCTCCTATGTCATCATCCTTGTTCAGTGTAATTTGTTTAAGGTTTTTCAAAGTATTGTTTCTCTAATCAAGAACCACAATGAATTCCACAAATCTATACAAGAAGTTGTCAATTTATGTACTACATGATGTGAAATTATGAAAATCGTGTGGAATGTCCCTTTAAATGTTCCATAGCGAGAATTTCTTTGATTGAAACGTCTTTGGAAGATACCTTGCCCGAATTTTGTCCAAATCTCCCGTGTAGAGTTACGTGGGCAAGCCATATCAAAATGATATTCCATACGTTCACAGCTCACGCATGAGCAGGACAACTGAATGTAAGTTGATTTTTCTCGTTCCATGGAATTGAAGCAATTGGGCAAACACACTTGATAGTGAGTTTTGTTGCTTATTATACTTTTTCATTTCAGAGATCTCCTGTACGACGTGAACTCCATATTTGTGGGAGTATACCGTGGCATAATAGATAATACTCTAGATTTGTATCCCGAATCTTTGTAGTTCGAATCCGGCTCGTTGACACGATCCATGCAAGTTTAACCGTGTATATATTTAACTTACACATTGTCTAATCAGTTCCATGCGTGAAATCAGCTATAAAAAAAAATTAAACGCAAAGAAAATAATATTCATGCCGTCACGAGTAGGGCAGTTTCGCTATTGACGCTGACAATATTAGATCTTCATCTCGTATTTGCTTTACTGCATTGGAAAAGAATTTTATTCTTTCTAAGATATACCTGCTGGGAAATAACGAATGGTTCAAGACTCATAAGGAAATAGGGAAGAGAAAAAATGGTCCGCGCCAAAACAAACACACTTTGCTTGTTTAAAAAAGGAGAGAGATCATCATGTTACTTTCAACGTCTCACGTTCATCACCTCATTATATGTATAGACTATAGACAGTATCATGGGAACTGGAAATAAGAAATCTTCATTTCGACGTTCATGAAGGCATATGCACAATTAGTGAAAGATAAAACCCTACCATTTATATGCTCATGCATTTGCTGATATATACACACTATCAAATTACAATATGATTATATATATATATATATATATATATATATATATATATACATACATACATACATATATATATTATATATATATACACGTGTATATACATATACATATGAAGAGTTTGTTTGCAAAAACCGATAAGTCCATTTTTGAAGATTTTGAAGTACGGTCTCTGTCATAAAGTACAAAATAATACCTTTTAAATGATATATTGGTCACTACATAATAAGGTACATTTTTGAAGTTATGATCAAAAGAAGCAAAAATTTCTTTATTATTCTCTTTATTTTTCTTGACCTTTAATCGCAAATATCTCCATTTGACAAATATGGACTTATCGGTTTTTGCAAACAAACTCTTCATATATATATATATATATATATATATATATATATGTGTGTGTGTGTGTGTGTGTGTGTGTGTGTGTTTATATAACAAAAGTGTAACAGCACACTAGATTAAAAAACACATATTATTTTTCTTAATTGGAAAAACAATTGCTCTTTAAACCAATGCCTGTTTCATGAAACATATTCCAATTTTTACAGACAATACTTTTCAAAGTGGAGATTGGTATACTTGAAAAAATAAAGCTTGCCTTCAAGGGCAAATTGTCGAAACTTGATAGTAAGTTCTGTTGCATACTATGCCTTACTATTTCTTTCTGAAACATCCGCTTTTCAGAATTCTTGACAGTACCAGGACGTAAGGAAAATCGTCTACTCGTACAAAATAAATAAAACAAACAAACAAACAAACAAACAATATAAAACATGTAAGTACTTATCAAAGAAAAAGTAAGAAAAAAGATAGATAATAAATAAGCATGCAAACAGCCAAACAAAATCAAAAGTAATGTGGGAAAAGTTACATGGAGAATTGCTCTATGACGGTGTGGGAAAGAAGTACATTTAGTGTGATAGGATATTTTGAATTTAGGTCTATGTGCGATTACATTGATTAGGTTTGTATCTTCAGAAGGCAGTGAAAGGTCGTTCGTATTATCAAAGTCCTTCTTATACTCAACCTATAATACGCATAGCTATATTTAGCACTGACGACTAGCTAATTATCGTGATACACATATCTGAAATTTCCTCTGTCACTAAATGTATCTATGCAGAGAGTTACAGGAGTTACTTTAGTGTACAGGCGTAATAGAGGCTTAATAATGCATTTTAAACGAAAGTCTGGTACATTAAAATTCTCTGCCATTAGAATGAGGAAGGAGCCTACAAGTCCTCTTTGAAAAAGCCTATATGTGACCCTGCACCACAAAACAAACAAAAAGTCGCCAGACATGAATTCTTAGTTAAGACCATATTCTGAAAGAGGAGACTTTAAGCTTTAAAATGATGTATAACTCAAATCAAATGGGCTCTCCTAACCTATCTAAATATTGGAAAGAAAGCACAAACTCAGGAAAAGTGTGATCTGAGAAAAGAGGCTCTGAAATACAGTGTCTATTCGAGCGCTTAATCTTTACCAAATCGTGCTGGCTGTGCGATGAATGGGACAAAAAACAGGAAGTAAACCACCAGAGTAACAACAATGAAGGAATTATCAGATTAAACTGAAATTGAGCATGCCTCATCAACACATTTTGTCCATAATCAATGCCAACGTTCAAAGCAGTAGCACTATCCTTTTAAAAGTTATTAGAGTTGAAAGTGAAGAGTGTGTACAAGGTTTTTCAGAAATGAAAAAGGGACTCTAAAGACACCCCTAATCACACTATTCTACCAAACTGTTCCAGATAAACTGCTACAAAACACACTTTCCCGCCCGTTTTATGACACCAAAATTTAGCAAAATGTAAAAGAAGACCTGCTCTTTCAGAAAGTCAAGATCGGCAATGTTGAACCATTTCACTAATTTTCAGTCCTCACGCAAAATCAGTGTGTGCGACTTTATGTTCGTTTTGTGGTGCACGGTCACATATAGTAAAATTCATATCCAGCTTTTAACTTCTCATTGGTATGTCGCGCCTGTGTCACATTCTACTGCTCATGCGTAGAAAGAATAGCTTGTGATTGCTAGGACATGTGTTCTGTTGATTTGTCTCCGCAGTCACTTATCTTTTGTTGTCCTATGGACATGGACGTATTTTCATCTCCTCCTCATTCGAAGGTAACCAGTCAACGGTTTGTGTATTCTATGCATTACCCTCAAGTTGAAAGAAAATATGTCTAATTCTTGCTGCGCTAGGAGCCAATGTTAGATGCATTACAGTAAGGTCTTGGAATACATGATACCACCAATGTTCGCATGGCAAATCTTTATTTTCCCTCAAAGCAACGTATTTCCTCTGCATATATGTATTTATTTATTTATCAATTTATTCATCGTAATTTTCTCATCATTTCCAGGACCCAAGACGTGTTTCCGGATCGTCACTCCGTTTCCCAACAATGATGGAGCTAGTACGTTTTACAGTGGTCTTTCTCATGGTGTTCTTCCCTATTTCTGGTGAGTTTTTCATTGACACTTTCTCGTCCTTATGTAAATTTTCCTATCTAGAAAGCCTACCAACAGTTACAGAAAAAGACAAGGAACAAAAAAAAAAGAGGAGAAAGATTGATGTTCTAAGAGGCAGAAATAAAAGTTTCGTCTGCTACTGACAGATATTTCTTTTTTATATAATTTCTTTAACACAATGTCTCTTTGTCATGTCAGCAAAACAACAAAAATATGTCATAAATACCCTGCTTCGCACTCTAAATTTTGAGGTAATCATGTTTTAATCTTGTAAGATTCGGATAATGGTGCCTAGAGGGAAAAAATACAGTTACTTCAATAAATGCCATAGTTGTGCCGAAGAGACTTATTTTGCAATACTTTGTTACATCTTTTTTTTTATTCTTGTACAAACATCTTATTGATTAAACTTGTTCTCTTCCATCTTCCAAATCCTAGATGCCATGACTCTGACTGTACCCAATGAACTGACATCTGGTCAGGAAATCACTGCAAGGTGTACCGCTGACGCTGTGTATAACATTCAGACAGCAAAATGGTATTTGGATGGAGTCCAGATTACGAGCGGGGTTAATACAACCAGCAATCAGAACAGACAAGAGGAGAGATGGGGCTGTGACGGGGGCGTATATACGAGTTATTAGATAAATGTGTGTAATCTATGCAATGAGACTTTGTAAATTTGAACGATACACAGGACTTTGCGTTTCATTATATATTCTTGTTTCAGACAAAATTTAATGGATTGAAAAGTGATATTAAGCAAGAGCGATGTATTCCTGGTTGACAGTTCACAGGACATTTCTTCCTGTGTGTCTGCACAGTGATCTCCTACAGACTCTGAAGCTGTAAGCAAATCATTCCTAACTTTTGTCTTTAATGCACTATTTCTACTGCAGTAACACAAATACATTATTACGAATATAAAAAATGATCATGAAATGGCGACCTTCTTGCAGTAGAGTGTCCAAACTTCCGGCATGTGGACGGATGTCATCTTTGAGTTGCATAAGAATGATACTGAAGTGGCCAGAGTAACGTGGAAGAAATCACACAAAATCACACCCTTTGCAGCTTTTCTTCACATGTACAACAAACAGAGTGATGTATTTATCAAAGAACTAAAAATGACTCAGTTAAAGCAAGTAATTACATGATACCTGGGTAGGATTTACTTCGGAGCAAATCCTCAACTAGTAACAGCAGATGAAAGACATCAAGAACACTTCATCGACCGCCCTATCTTCGGTCTGTTTTTGCAATACGCGTTGTTTCATGTACTACAGATACTACGACATCGAGAGTAACTTGACCTACAATCCTTCTTCTGCTAATCACGGAAAGATTCTCCAGTGCGTGATATCCGGTACCATAGAGTCATTTGTATTAAATGTTAGACGTAAGTACACAAACAAAAATGATTTTTATCTTTATACCCAACAAGCACGTTACGTACGTACACACACAAACATACATACACACAATCACACAAACACGATAACATGCAATTATTTCATGAGGTGAAGGTGAGGTTGATTTTGCTGAGTACGACTGTTCCTAAAGTTTTGGGCAATGGCAGTGCCTTTCTATTTCTCACTTTCCGAGAAAGAAACGTATAAATGTGAAATACAATCAAACTGTGCGGAACTTGATGTGAAAAAAGAGTGTTTTTTTATCAATGTTTGTGTGTGTTGACCATACATAAAATATTTTTCGTGAACTATTAATTTGGCAAGCCCACAGACTGAAGGACTACGTGGAACTAAATGCATAGCACGAAGTGGCAGCCATAATTCGTGCGAGTGTTAGGACATCTTCTAACCCTATAAAGCCCATTCAAGGGGGGGGGGGGGGGCACGTTGTGCCCCCCCCCCCCCCCCAGCGTATTTTCGTTTGCAACTCTTTCACCCTTTACCCGATTTCAACCAAATTTTGTGACTTCTCCTAAAAACTTGTTGCGAACATTTTGGTATATAATTTAGCTATGTTTGGTATTGCTGGTTGCCGTGGCAACCATAAACTGGCAACCATGTTCGTCAGATTTTGCATGTTTTTGTGCTCCAATTTCAATCAACAATATAATAATGGATGAAATGTGGATTTTCTTGGCTGCAATTTGCTGAAGAACCAAAATGTGAAGCAATTGTGGTTGTGAAACCCTGAAATAGTTTTCTTATTATTTCCTTTATTTTTGTATGACATAGGCATTAAACAATAGATATAATATAAATAATAGAAATACAGCATTTCCCTAAGACTATCCAGTTATTTTGTGTCATTGTCACACAAGCTTTGCCTGTAATATAATTTGTTGATCATATTTTCAATCTGCAAACTCAAAATTCCAATATTATGGAAATATTAAATGTGATACCAATATATGTACCTATCCCAAGCAATACATCAGAGGTTAGATATATTGTAATGAATAGCGCCCCCACATGCTGACCTTTAGAAATTTCAACCATAACAAATGGTGAATGTTGACTTGCTTTTCCTTTGTGGCAAATATGAAAATGATTGATACAAGATAAAAGCATATATACTGGGGATAAAGAAATATAAAGAAAAATATGATTTTAGCCTATTTCCTAAGTGTTTCTTTGTATTTTAGTAAATACATTGTAGCGCCCTCAATAGGTGACCTTGAGAAATTATAAATGTTGGGTCATGCAGAGTATGAGTTGCTCTATCCATGTGCCAAATATGACGGTGATATATCACATAAAAAAAGAAGTTATATATAGGGGGTGCCCCCCCCCCCCCGGGCCTAGAAGGGGTCGAAATAGCTTGGGATTTATAGGGTTAAACCATTTGCAAACCCTAATGTGTGCAAGTGGCAGGGCAGTTTCATATATTTAGGTATCCTCATTAACTACAGTATCCTCACACATAATCACCATGCCTTCGATCCTACAGACCGTCCGTTGGATGATATTATTTCAGTCAAGTTCCAAGATCAAGGAAATGATGTGGAGGTAGAATGTCATGTGCTTTCTCGCGACCAACCACATCCGGCAATCAATTCATACGTCATCAGAGCTGACAATATCACACTCTCCCAATCGTCTTCTTCGCGTGCTCGGCTTTCCCCGAGGCCTCGCTGGTGCATTGAAGTTTCATGTACGGCGAGCAACGGACTTGGAGATACAACGAGTGGCGCCATCTACTGTCCAAAAGGTGATGGTGGTTTCTTCTTCTAGCTCTGTTCTGTGTTGATATAAACTCTTTTAACATCAACTCAAGCTCTAAGGGAAACTTAGAAGAGACATTGTTTATGCGTTTATACACTTACATTCATTGGTTTGTATATTGTGCGAGCTTCTAACCGTAGTTTGTTTTTTTTTTTTCGCAATGTAGCCACTTGAACTGCCTTTCAAAAGTCATGTTTAACGAAATCATTGATGTGAACGATACGATTGTCTCTTTTTCAATTCATAATGAATGGCAATTTTTAGCGTTTAGGCCTCGAGATATCGTTACGACAGCAAATGTAAATATAAATCATAGATGTACAGTACCACATCACTGACAATTCTCAGTAACAAAACTGGAGCAATGTTCATGCTGTATTCACCAACGGTTTATTTCTGCACACAGAAATAAACCGTTGCAGAAATGAACCGTTGGTGAATACAGCATGAACTTTGTTCCAATTTTGTTACTTATCTTTTTATCTTGCCAACACGTGGACAACCTAATAAATAAATTTATATATATATATATATATATATATATACTATATATATATATATATATATATAATATATATATATATATATATATATATATATATATATAGATATATAGATATATATATACATATAATCAAACCATTAGCGTACAAAATGAGCTTAAAAACTATTCCAGCAGGAACTTGAATTCACAAGTCCACGATAATAAAAAGCAAGTCAGAATAGGTGCCTGTATAAATATCGACTATGAACACCGATGAATAGATTACATACATTCCTGCCCATTAAAATCAAATGATAAAAAGCTTGTATACTTATACCACACATTCAAACAGTCACGCGCACAAACATTGCACAAGACTAGTATGGGAAATACGGTGTGACAAAATGAAAGTATACTACACAATTATGTAAGTGTGGGACGTTAAATGAAATCAGTGAAAACACATTTCCTGATATAACACTGTAAAAGCTGATAGTGACTTAGATTTCTTTAAAACATTTGGTTCTGAGTTCCATACCTTTCCTCCTGCATAATTTCTAAAGCAGATTTTAAAACACTCTATACATTCGGTTTAGGCGGTACCAAATTCAAAGAATCAGCTGCTCTTGTATTAAACCCAGTCCTGTCAATATTATTGCACATTTGGGTGGGGGGGGGGGGGGGCGAGTCCGTGGATGCATTTATACATGAGCGTTGACAAAAAAAGAAATTGAAATAATTCCTTCTGTTTTCAAATACTTGTATATCAAAACCATGATAATCTCATTCCCATTACAATTTTACAGTCTCATAATCAAAATTTGAGGTAATAATTCGTGCTGCCCTCTTTTGTAAACGATAAAGAATATATCTTTTTTTTTTTTTAAGAACTGTTCCCCCAGCGCCAGAACATGAGTAATCAATACAAGGTTGAACAGCCACAGTACACAAAAGTTTTAGTGAATTTATATCAAAATATTGACTCATTCTACGTAGTACAAATAAATCAAAAGAAATAGATTTGGCAAGATTTTGTATGTGTGCATCCCAGAGAACATGGTCGTCAATTATGACACCCAAATACCTAAAATTATGAACCTGTTCAATCCTTTTTTCGTCAAGGAAAATGTCCAGATTTTTGGACCATCGTGGACTTGCTAACATTATCTTGGTCTTATCTAAATTAATACATAAGTTGTTTCTCTTATACCATCTACGTATATGAAGAGCTTGCAACCAAAAGGCGCTAAATCCATTCCGGCTACTTTCGAGTAAATTGATGTTTTTTAATTACACATATTACAGCTTGTTTATTCATTAGCTCTATGCTCCTAGTGGAAGAGCCATCACAGTAGGTAATAAAAATGCACATTAAAAAAATCCTGCACACACCATTTATTTTTTATGAATTTTTATATTTCAGATTTTTTCGGATTTAGCGCCTTTTGGAAGAAATCATGGATATAGCGCCTTTTGGAAGAAATACTTTTGAGTTGTTCAATAACATTGGTATTAGGGAATGTCGTTAATGTACAATCCAGGTAAATACTAGAGAACTGCATAAATTTACATCACAGTAGCCACACATACCCACACACACGCACACCCACACACACACACACCCACCCAAACACACACCCACATACACATACACACACAAATGTACCAAAACACACACACATCAAAATGTGAAATCCTTCCCAGCATGCTGCTTTTAATTTTACTCATAATAGCAGCATACTGTACACCTATTCATTATACATTCCACACATGCAAAATACAACTGCAGCAGCAACAACAACAAATTAAATACTTTGATCTCCTAATAACACTTTGCACTGAATATCATGAAGTCTATACAGAAGGTACAGTGACTCAAGGAAAGTGAGGACTTGCAGAGATTGTGAAATCATGTTGACTGAATAGTATTTACTTCAGGTGAAAATAAAATACAGGTTGTCATGCAGAAATCTGACTGCAACAGACATGAAAACAAATCACTATGATAAGCCCTCACATTGTATGCTTTACCTATTAATACTAAGAAAGCATCACAAGGCTTTGCTGGAGGCTTTTTGATTTGGACTAACCAAACATATGTTTTAAAAAAAATGTCAATTTGCTAAAACTGTAGTACTTATTAAGAAGGCAACAGATGCACATGAAAGCACATCTGTGGACAAAACTCTTTGTTTATACGTAAGTCAACAGCAATAAGGCCTACATCTAGGCATCTGTACTGTGAATCACATTGTCTTTTTTTGTCTTCTTACCATTTTCATTTCTAAAAAGTAAAAATTGAGTCATTTACAGCCAAAACAGGAGGTTTACCGCATGAAATGCATACCATCAAGTCCATGGCAGAATATCTCAACTAGTTAAAGTGCCTGCCCTAGGAATCATAATGTCTTGCCATAAGCTCGAGTCAGAGTTCCTTTCATCATTGGTGGCCACTGTTGCTTCATCCTCATTGCCAGAGATGTCCACTGTATTCAATATCAAGGAAGTCATTCAAAGCACTGGCCACTTGGTTAGTCCCTCGCCGAATTCCTGTCCACTGCCTAAATGCAAGCAATATCACCTTGATGTTGTTTTCCAGGGATGTTTTCTCCTCCTCTCAGCTTAAGTTTAATGATGTCAAAAACACACAGCCACTCGAAGTACGTTGCACCGACCGGCGTACTCAAGAAAGCTTGATTCAGCATTCAATGAGATTAAGACCACTGTGATGGTTCCGTTGTCTGGTTCAGTACGCATGAGCTCAGAAATGAACGATAAGCTCTGTGATTTCTCGCAATCCTCTGATTCACGAAATCTTGGCCTTTCATGTACTGCTATGAATGCATCCTGTCACCCTCCTGGTATAAGGCATGGTAAATGTCATCGATGTGCGCTTCTTCTTCTTCTTGCGTATGAGGCAGCGGCAGCTAAATAACGTCCCTCAGTTGTTGTAGCCAAGTTACAGTCTCAGGAGTAGGGTGTGTCAGGTCCATGTTGTCAGGAGGGCGGAGATCAGGGCACTCACTCAAGATGTGTTGAGCAGTCTGTTCTGGTGCACCACACTGGCAGGCTGCTGACGGGTGTAGCCCCCACCGATGCATGGCTGCGTTGAAACGCCCAACTCGGGTTCGAATCCGATTTAATGACACCCACTCCCTCCTTGGGAGGTTTGCTCCTGGGGGGACAGATGTATTGGGCGTGACAACGAGTTGGGCAGGTCGTTGGGTGTCTTGCCAGCTCAGTGACACTTGCTGCTTGCAGATATGCTGTAGGTTGTGACTTCCAAGGATGATTTGCCATTAACCTGAATTGGGAGAAGAATAAGAGAATTCAATCAAAAGTAATTAATACCGTTGGCTTAGAATATCTGTCCACGGGTAGCAAACACAACCTCAAACTTCCAATTTTGATACATTTCTCAATAGCTTCTAGACAGCCATAGTGATTTGGAGCAACACTTACTCTACTAAAAGACCAAAAAGAAAGGGACTAGTTTGATTTACAGATTTTTAAACATAATTTTTTAATGTTTAATATAACCATAAAAAAACCACTAATGCAATCATATCAGGATTACAAGATCCATCAGTGAATATTAGACAGGCTCTAATTCTATCATTACCAGGGCAATGCACCCGTGCTGCATAGACCAACTCGAACAGTTAGAAAAGTAGGTAACCAGGTCATTACCATTGCAACACAGCATAAGCAGTACTGTATAGACTGACTTGAATAGTTACACGCTGTAGATCTACAGAAAACTTAACTGAGAAAATGAGTCAAGGTAACTTCATTTATTGATTACAGTTCCTTCAACAGATAATTAGTGACATACTTGTGAAATGGACCCCACCACTGTCTCTCTATCATCAGTACTAAATAATACGGCAGCTTACCTGTTACATCCCCACCATGTGGTGTTCAATATGGTGCTTTCTTGCACAATACAGGGCTAATACTGAGGAATGTGGCCCCACCAAACGACACTTTAATATGCATGATTGATACAGCAACAGGACCAGTTTCCACTGCATACAATGTAGCAATACACTTCACTTGGCATACTCGTGAAGTAGGCCCCACCACTGCGTGTCAGTACTCATACTACAGCGACTCGCCTGTTTATACTCGTGAATTCAGCCCCACCGTGTGGCGTTCATCGGTACATAAGCATGGCGTTGGGGCTTTCTTCCATACTATAATACTTGTGAATGCGGCCCCACCAAACGGTGTTTACGAGCAATTGATACAGAGGCGGGGCCGATTTCCACAGCATACTCCTCCCTTTCTCCCGTTTTTTTTTTTTTTTTTCTTTGGTCTTCATGTTTTATTCTTGGAAAGACTCCCTAATGTCCCTCGACTATTTCAACAGCCAATTCAACTATAAGTACAACCCTAACCTAACCTTAAACCCTAACCCTAACCTAACCTTGCTTAATTGCTAAATGCACGAGTGCAAGCACACTGCTGTGGGGCCGATCTAACGACTTTGCCCTTCATTCTATCCTTGGAAAGACTTCCTCATGACCCTTGATTATTCTTACCATAGGTATACAACCCTAAGCTAAACTAACGGCATACTTGTTAAATAGGCCCCACCACTGCATGTCAGTATTGGTTCACAGCGGCTCGCCTGTTTATACACACGCAGCCCTGTTGCTGTAAGTCCACCCTATGTTAGTAACGTTAGTAGTACAATGTAGTAATTCACCTTGCTAGTTGCTTGGCATTGCATCGCCGAAAAGTACCCTGTTTATACACACACAGCCCTGTTGCTGTAAGTCCACCCTGTAAGTTAGTAGTAGGCCTACTGGTAATTTACCTTGCTTGGTATTGCATCGCCGAAAAGTACCGGTAAATCTACCCTGTTTATACACACGCAGCCCTGTTGCTGTAAGTCCACCCTATAATATCTGGTAGGGGCCTAGTAGCTACTAGTATAGGCCTAGTACAGTAGTAGTAAATTTACCTTGCTTGGTATTGCATCGTCGAGCAGAACCCGTAGATCAAAAGGTTTAATTTACTAAAAACTTATTATATAGTACTAACATTTAATAGAGCTCTAACGTTAGAGCTCTACACTACAGCCTTGTACAGGTAAACATTTAGCTGGTAGCCAACACGTAAAATACATAATTTACATTGATGCACGACGACAAGCCCTGGCCCTGTTTGTGGTGCCGGTGGCGGTGCATGGTGGGGCCCATTTCACGATTTTCCCCAGCAGATTATTGATCCCAGTAAATGATTAATTATAAAATTTGTAATAAAACCCAGATTTGACATTCTACGTTGCTCATAAATCAACTCAACATGTTCAAAGTAGGGTATGATGCCCATCTCGGTCCCAACACCAAGACGCACATATGGGACTGACTTAATCTGGGCGTCGTACAGATAAGTAAACTCACCTTTCACAGCTGTATTTCCACTGCTTAGCCTTGCATTTCTTCAACACTGCCTCATTTTTCCACTTTTCGTACCACTTTTTAGATCACCGGCAGTCTTGGGTCTTTCATCCATTATGAAACTGTCATGTACTTTCGACTGATAGCCATGGTTCTGTACAGCACTACAGACAACAGTGGTAGTGATCCATGACCGTGAAGAATTGCCATTGAACTATGTAGTGCAGTATCGCTGCATGTAATAGTACGTGTTGCATGTTCTCATTGGTCAGAGCACCCCTAGCTGGCGTGCTCTGACCAATCAGAGACCGGAATAGAGAAATTGGATATAGCGCCTTTTGGTTGAAAGCAAAAATGGATTTAGCGCCTTTTGGTTGAAAGCGTGAATTTCATGCGAAAGCGTGAATTTCATGCTTGATTTTTTCATATTTCCTCAAACAATTTTGATTAAATTTTTAGTGCCTTATGTGCACATGACAAAGATCTGTTCGAATCATGCGAAAGATGGAGTTCGATAAAAATTGGATTTAGCGCCTTTTGGAAGCAAGCTCTTCATATATAGAACTTAAATCATTTTCTAACATTGATGTAACTTTATCAGTATCCTTATCTGAACAATACATTACTAAACATCCTCTGCGAATACAGTACATGAACATGAATATACAAATTAAAAAATATCAGTATATTGCAGATGACACAAAAACCGAGCTTTAGTGTTTCAAAATAGTTCTAAAATGTGAGTTAGGGATAGAAACAATTAATGTAAAATGTTTAACGGTGTAATGAATGCTAAGTATTGTTAAATATACAAAATGTGATCAATAGCTATAATAAAATTGTTTCTAGACAAAATCGTATACGGTTATTGTTTATTGATATAAATAGTGATATCACCTAATATTTTAAGCTTTATTGCGAAATGTTTATGTGGTATGATGTTTTGTGATACAACTGACCTTCATATATGCATCAAATGTGATAACTAGAACTTTTTTGAAATCACTACTCCCAATGGTAAACAATACCTTTAAGCAATCAGAAAACAATTTCAATTGTTTACCCGTTCTTCCATAGCATTCCAACTTATGCGACAGTAAAGTGTGGTCAATTGAATCAGAACACTTCAATCAAGAAACATGCAGCAACGACTTCTCAATCATTAAATGATTCCATCCAATAATCAAGAGCTCGATGGAGGCCAGTCTCTGTTGAATGATGGGGCAAGAATGCGGCTTGATGTATGTTAATCAAAACATTTTGCTGAAGAAATGCCAATGACCGATTGTCGATCTGTTTTTTTCAAAAATTTTAGATACATGACAAGCGACAGAAATTGGTCTATAGTGTGAAGGATCATTTTTACTACCTTTGCCCATGATATAGGCCTTGTCTTAGCCTTTTCCAATCAGTGGCATATACATATTCCGTATTCCATATGATTTTTTTTAAATCAGTATTTTCAGTTGTAATTATTTATGAGTAATTAGTTTTTAATATAGCATCTGTAGTAATTTGTAGTAAATGCAGTAAAGGCTCATGTCTTTTTAATGCTTGGTTTTAATTGGTCTATAATTTGAAGGATCATTTTTACTACCTTTACCCATGATATAGGCCTTGTATTAGCCCTTTTCCAATCAGTGGCATATACATATTCCGTATTCCAAATCATTTTTTTTTTAAATCAGTATTTTCAGTTGTAATTATTGAAGAGTAATTAGTTTTTAATATAGAATCTGTAGTAATTTGTTGTAAATGCAGTAAAGGCTCATATTTTTTTTTTTGGATGCTTAATATGTAAAAGTATTGTATTCTTTTGTTTGTACATTTAATGGCATGCAATTCAGCTTCTCGGCTGCTATGTACCATCTGGTTTTGGTGAAATAAAGCATTATCTATCTATGTATCTATCTATATGGCAGCACCACCTTTCATTCATATATGACCAAAATAATTGAAAATTAACTGTTTGAATGGATGACTATATAGGGCAATCATTCCGTGTTCTGAACAACGCGAATTACAGCAAACTTTGGAAGTAACGGAAACCTCTCAACTAATCAGATGTCATGCATTGTTTTACAGGACGTGCACCAGTAAAGTCTATTTAGGGTTCATTCTCCGGAGATCTTTAGATCAAACTCCTTAAAGGGGATGGCTAGTACCTAATCATTGGGAATCAGTTGTAATGCTGAGGGATGATTGTCCCAATCCTTGTGGGATTCATTTAAGAGTACATAATATATCTATTGTTGTGTGAAAATTATTTACTTCAGAATGGTCTCATATTCAAGTAATGTGCAGTTCAATGTTTCAAGGTTAGGATGCCTGTACAGTGTCGAGGCGATAATTAACGGGCTGTTAACGATTGCCCCGACACTGTACAGGCTTGCTAACCTGGAAACATTGAACTGCACATTACTTGAATATGAGACCATTCTGAAGCTGATTCCACTGATTCCCACTGATGAGGTACTAGCCATCCCCTTTAAAGTGGCAGTTTCACTGGACCTCTACAGTGCTAGAAACTTTTGACGGTTATTGCAACATTGCATAGAAATAACTATTGACTGTGTATACAATACTTACAAGAGTTGACTCTGCATGCTTCATTTTAATCTTCTGCATAAGTCTATCATTTGAAGAAGACTTTTTTTTTCTCCTGCCGATACATTGCTGTCAACAGCGCCTCCGGCGACAGATGCTATATCAGTCGTTCTCGAGGAGCTTAATGGGCATGATGGGGATCGCGCACAAGGCGAGGGGCATATCGACCTCAGTATAACATGTAACGTCAGTCCGGAGGACCAACCTTTTCCCCCCATCCACACTTACGCTATCCAGAAGGATGAAGAATTGGTGTCTGCCTCGAAAATTGTGGTCCTTTCACCCCGGCCCGACTTGTGCACGACCATAACTTGTATTGGATACAACGGTCAGGGAGCAACAAAGCGTGCACGTAGATACTGTCCTACCAGTGAGTAAATGTTCACAATTTTAACCGTGCGTGATCGTAGATGACATTTTGGAGAAAGCTCTTTCGATGACAAATTTGCACTCCCCCATCAGCCCTCTGGGTAGCTCTTCTTCAAAGCTCCATGACTGTTGCACATGATAAAATTGCTATCAGCAAATGTAGGGTGAAAGTAATATTTTCACTGGCCGCCTCTGGGAGCTTTGACATTTATGATAGCAGGCAGTAGGTCTATGCAAAAAAAAAAAAATAAATAAATAAAATAAACCATATTGGGCTCATTTACATATAGCCAAAACAGATTTTCACAGTTTGTTCCTACCGACTATTATCAGGCACCGAAGAGTCATGCAAAATTACAAGAATATTTGATTTTGACTTGTGTCTATATATATTATATATATCATGTATATATATATATATATATATATATATATATATATGAATATTTTCAATTACCAAATTTAGTGTACCAATGCATGCCATATGGGTAATATAACGTAAAATGTTTTCCGTAAAACAATTTCAACGATCAGAACTACAACAAAGATATACAGGAAAAAAATGAATTAGTCGCTTTTCTCGCGAAACTTTTCTTCTTTCTTTACATCTTTCTCTCTCATTTCCTTTAGTCACAATTAGCATGTCAAGCAATGACTTACGATGGGGTTTCCCTGCATTTTTTAGATAGCGCACAAATTTCAAGTGCTTAAGGATTGTGGTGCAAAGATTATGCATTACACGTAAGGTTCAAACATGGCGTGTGATTATTGCGTTATGACTATTCATCATTCGATGTGATATTTGGAATGACTTCCGCCCAGATCCATCGAGGGATGACGAAAGCGACACTGAGCTCGACGAGCGATTGGGCAACGGCGGTCGAGTCATTGTCATCATTTGTCACGTGAATGAAACAGACCAACCGTTCCCTCCCCTGCAAAATTATGAGATCAATGATGGGACTGCATCCTTATCGAACTCTAGCTCGTCATCAGTCAAGCTGTCGACGTGGCCTGATAGGTGTACCGAAGTCATTTGTACCGCAGCGAACACTCTTGACACTACTTCGACCACGGAGCTTTTTTGCCCCTCAGGTAAAAACATATTTTGTATCAGTCAGCGTCAGTTCCTACTAATTAAAGCAACTGCTGTGTAATTCGTTTTAACATCTTGTAGACTGTGTTTGACGAATGAATAAAAGACGTGGTAACGCCTTCATTCGCATAGATGATATTCGACAATTCCCAACATATTGCACTTGTAAACATGTTGACCCCCCCCCCCCTCCTTCTCCCTTTTCCTCTGAGCCATACAATCTCTTTGTCAAGGAGTCTTGCTGATTTCAACGTTATACGAATATGAGTATGGATTGTAAGAACCAAAGTTTGAGTGGAAAGTGGTTTTAGAGATTCGTCCACGCAACAAATGTGCATTTAATGAATAACAAATGCGAACAAGCAACGAAAGAACTTTATACAAAAACAAACAATGCAAACATACTACATGGTTGCTTGATATGCAGGGCCCAATCCACAAAACATGAAAACTCGAAGTTTATTTTCTCTTTATTACCTTTGTTGTTTGTTTGTTTGTTTGTTTTGAAATACCTCAAGGACATTATTTTGGGAACCTACCATAATATTACACATGGGTCCGGTGCTCAAACGCACATTAAAATTGGTTTGCTTTTATCATTCTAATGCATGTAATCAAGTCAGTTTACCACATTCTACATGTAAGACGACAACCTTTTCTTTTTATCAAATCATTATATTCGATGATTTTGTGTTTCTTTTTTTCCCCTGATTGATATAGATTTAGTTGAAATAATTGCAGAGTTTCATCGACAACAAGGAGTTCTTTCTCGGCCGTCAACAACTTACGTTCTACTAGTTGTCGTGTTCATTATGTTTGGAAGTCTCTGCGTCGCCTTCGTCCAGTGGAGGAAATTTACAATTGGAGAAGAGGTGAGAATATATTGAAAAAATACTAGTTAAGAAACACATATGAACAAAAAGTGTACAAATTCTTTGACTTCACCATGTTAAGAGAAATGTAAATTCAACGAAGAATTATAACAATTTTCATTAAATATAGCTTCAGCTTAACTACGAACTAGTGTGAATCAATATCGGTAGCTACATAAATAACAACTTTCAATAGGCGTGCTAGGGTTGCAAGTTACTAGAATTTGATGCTACTGTCCGAGATTTTACAATAACATGATGATTACTGGGTTAAATCAAGTAAATGCAACGGTCCAGTACTTTGGGTCACTCTGTGGGATACAAGAATTATGCCCGAAGCTCAAATCCTGGCATATCTAAAATGATCACTATCCTGATGTTATTCAACCAGGAATAACATCATGTTTCAGACTTTAATGACAGAAACATTAAACCTTAGTCATTTTTTCTGTACACGATCAATAAAGAATTGTGAGGTTATGACATGGGGTTAGCTCACTCATTTACATATCCATATCCACTGTACAAGAACTGTTTTGCAGAAATCAGCAAAAGTTCAGAATGTCATACTTATTTTTCATCCAATTTCAGTCAAATTTTACAGTTAAACTAGTAAGATTTTACGTTTTTTATCAGACTAACTTATATTTGGAATGGATTTCCCGTTTGATATTATTGATATTGATAATAAGAATACATTTTTAAATACGCATCTTCATATGCTTGTATTCTTGTATCAACGTATCAAAGACAATAGCCTCGCTGTCTTCAACATTAATATAATCTTATGACAATTTTGTCAAATCATTCGAGCAATGATTATAATAGAAGTCATGGTTAGTACCCATGGTTTTACAGATCATTTTATGTTTGATCTCTTTACAAGTAAAAGTCAATAGTGAAAACTAATTGTAAATTGTATCGGGAATAAAAGATCCACCCTTAGTTCTATATTTTCTATGTGTATTTGTTTTTGGTAAAATTCTGTTCATAAAAAAAAAGAATGCAGAAAGCAATAGAGAAATTGACATTGTTTTTCTTTTGCAGAATTTATTTATCTTTTTTTCTTTTACAAGCTTATTGAATATTCAACAAATATCCCTAAATTATCTTTCATAATTTTTCTCTTCCAGTTGCATAGTGTCAGCCACCAAACGGACATCGAATTGTCTCCAAGTAAAGAATTTTCGTAGTTCGTCCTTGTTTGTTCTCCAGATCTGCCTAATGGACATGCCTTCCTGCTTCAACTTTCATCGTTTGATAAAAAGAAACAAATTAAGAATAACGTACCTCAATTAGCATTTTTTGTGTGGTGGGTATGCATGATGGTAGTGAGAAGGCCGAAATATGTCTCGATTTTTTTTTAGCTACTCCTTTGTAACACATTCTGTATAAGCGAACAGATCGTGCATTGAAAAAAAAATCCACTCTTAGAGAAACAATGATGGTAAGAATATAATGTTCAAAATCTTCAATCATCCGTAGACTTCAGATTAAATCTTAAATGAAAGATGAAAATATCTTGTATCTTACAACTCTCCTCTTGGTTTGAACGCAAATGTATTGTCTAACCTAGATATTTTTAATCAGTAATTACGCAACTACGATATCTTAAGTAGTTACGTCATTGTATATAAGTTACTTACCATACGACATCTAATACTTTACATGCAAGCTATAAGTTTAATCTGTTCAATTTCATGCCAGAGGAATCTATGATACTGAAGATTTGTAAGTAGGTCACGTGGGATTTTTGGTGGTAATAGCTTTAATGGCGTGCTGAAAACTATATTACTACTTTATTTTAAGGACACCTCTACCGCTCTTCTTGTTTGTTCGGTTTAAGCATATAATTCAATTGGGTTTTAATGATATCATTCTGGAAAATGTTCAAACTTATCTTATTTGAATTTACATGTCACAAAAGAGGAATTATCATGCAAGTTGGAAGAGGAAACAAAGCTAGCTCTCCCTCTAGTTCCTCACAAATGTGTTGCCAGTAACAACATTTCATTTTGTACATGAATTACTATTCAGTCTGAAATGAAATAAAATGAACATGATTCTTCAAAACAATATGTTAATTGTGTTATTTAACGATCGCGTGAGGCATTGCTTGATAGAAGTTACTGCATGGTAACAACGAAACAGAACTTTACATGAATATGGACAAAACAGCTAAAGAAAATGCTTGGTATAAGTGAATGAACTGTTTTGTAATTCGCGAACATATGCATGAAAATCTGTCATATTTGTATACATTTCTACGTGTTATGAAATTGACTATTTACAGACACATGAAGTTTTTAAAAATCTATAAAGACAATCTCTTTTAATCCTTATATAAATAAATGTTATTATTATCAACATATAAAAATACATTTTTTCTTTGCTATGACAAGAGTGCTAGGTTATTCATTTTTTAATACGTGAAAAGATCACTCTTTGAATAGTACAAACACCATGCCAAATACACACACACGAATGAATATAGATATAAATATAAATATATATATATATATATATATATATATATATAATATATGTCTGTGTGTATATAAATATATGTGAAAACATATTTATATATATATTTACATTTATATATTTACATTTATATGAGTATATTCATATATATATATATATATATATATATATATATAACGCTATTTCCAGCCATAAGGGGAATTCGGAATAAATGATAGTTTGAGGTAATTTTGAAAAAAAAAAACAAAACATAAAATTTTTTTTTTTAATTAATCAGAAAAATGGCAAATATTCCCTTTTTGGAAAAAAACCAATGATGTATCAATAATAAGGTCTCCATGCAGAAGCGAACTGACAAGAGCACAAAATGCATATTATACCACTAAATTTTGTGTATATGAGAAAATACAACTCTTTTTTTAGAAAAAAAAAACCGGATATACCTTTATTCCCCCACGACTCGTTTTCAGTGCACATCCAGTATATACACCTATATATATATATATATTTTTTTTTTTTTGCATCTCTGCCAATCTCTCCGGAATTGTATTGATGGTACAGTCCTCAATCTATACACACAATGCCATACTTTCCCTACCGTGGAATAGTCCTGAGGCCCCAGATCAATGATTAAGCTTTGGAAAACATTGTCAAAAAAGAAAATACCTTTGGGACGAATTCCCCTTATAAAAGATAAGTCGTTTTCAGACGCATATTCCCCCTATGGACGCGTTTATACTTTTTTTCCCTGGGTGGGGGGGGGGGGGGTAATATGCAGGATTTCGTATGTTTTGCGTTTATGTGTTTCTCTGTTTGCATATTAATCTTTTTCTCTCATTTTCTGTACTATGTATAAAATAATCATATTTTGTAACTATAAATATGGTTTTTGAACAACATTGACTCAAGAAGGACAACCTTTGACTGAAATGAGTGACCCGTGTTGAAATAAAATACACTCAAACTCAAACTCAGACTCAAACTGCATTTAAATGTTACACGCCAGATAAGTTCCGAGTGTGAACTCAACCAGAACAAAACATAACGTTTAAAGCACAAACAAAATACATTCTACTTGACTTCACGAAAATTACAATCTCGTTTCAAGCACTGGTGGTGCTTGGATCTTTATGAGCCATCTGTGCTGGGAAAGAAATTGATTCTTATTAACATGTTAATGTTGAGATGTTTTCGTCATATCGGATGACTTTAGATTCAAAGACACGGGAAGAGAAACAATGGTCCTCGCCAACATAAACACACTTTGCATTTATTGTAAAACGATCGAGAGCAAATCATCGTGTTACTTTCGATGTCTCACGTTCATCTCAGCTCGATACCCATGCACAAATACTATCACACATGCATGCATAGAAATAAGAAAAAAAAACACCTCCATTTCAGAGTTCACGATGACTTTGAAAAATGGCTATAATGAAACCCTACAATTTATGTATAAGCATTATACAAACACACACACACACACGCACACACACTGTACACATATGTAAATTTACGATGTATGTACTTTAATAGTCTATACGTACACAGCGGGTGAATACACACAAAATTACGCTTTCGTATTATAGGCCTATAACCGTGCGTATGTAAAATGTGTGTGCTCTACAGACGTTTGTATTTCATTTTTTGTACGTAGTTTTGCATGAAAAAAAATGAGAGTCTCTGTGTAATTTGCACTAAAGTACTATTATCCAGTGATATTTCAAGGGGAATAAATAGCCATTATCACAACAAATAGCAATAAAACAAGTTCTCGAAATTGCTGACAATGTACCTTGATTCAGTGCAAATTTATGTGAGTATAAGAAAATAAAAAGGAATAAGTCAGTACATAATAAAAATCCAGAAATAGCTTGGATTAGAGGGCAAATAAGTCAGTTCGGAGTTCCACTTTGCGCATGAGCAGAAACAAGGTCACTCGGACCAACAGGCATATTGGTTTTTAAATTTACTGGGATAAGCATCTGTCATAATGATTATTCATGTAATCCTTATAAATGCCGCTTGCCAGCACATCCACCTGACAGCAAAAGTGGTATTTGGCAATATCAATAGAAAGAGATTGTCAATACATCCAATGCAAAACAATGAAATGGATGCTTTCTCAAGTGTGAATTGACAGATCATTCTGCTCATCTGGTCTACGCAAGTTTATTCTTTGTTTGAACGGGATTGATGAATCCCATAAATTGTTGCGTAAAGCTTACAAATGCATCATGTCGCTCTGAAAACGAGTGAAGTGCGGCTAACCAACTGAGAAAAAAAGAAAGGTCATTCGTACCAATGTGCCCATGAGCTAACTCCGAAGTGGCTTATTCCCGAAGCCAAACGGCAAAATAAGCTTTTGAATAACTCCTATTCATTTCCAGTTTTCTGAAATTTAGAAGGTATTTATATAAAGCAAACAGATAATCCTTTAACGGCTACAAGGAGAAGAAATTACTTAACGTTTATGAAATATATTCCAAAGTGAAAAGTTATTTTGTGTTCAGCCTTGTGTGCTATATACTTTATCCGTTATAAGTTGAGAAATTAAAGGTCTGTTGTAGCCTCTTCTTCTGTTAAACTTAGCACAGGCATTCCTGACTGTAATCAACACCGAGTTTGTAAAGTCGTAATGATTACGCATATTTCATGATAAGGCGCTTTCTTTCAAATCAGTGCAATACAATCACTTAAATTTCAACTATCATATTATTAAGATGCATTAGAACAAAAGGATACGAGTGTTCATTTTGCGTGCCCTAAGACTCCCAGTGAGACATTCGCGTCGATAGTCTTCACCTTATCCTGAGATTTCTCTGCCATATGAATATTCAAAGGAATAATAAGGAACAACCTAATACCGATCATTTGACGAAGTCTGTGGTGAAATTGTATTCCAACCGTCACAACTTCCAGTTCTTCTATAGCCACGCCTTTTGTACACTACTGCACATGCGTAACAAGAATGCAGAGAGGTGGGCAGTCACTATTTTACCTTTATAACGAGCCAAATTGTTATTTTGGAACCATTTAGTGTCCTGAAAACGGACACACGTCCATCTCCTCCTTATTCGAAGGTAATCAGTTAGTGTTGTGTGTATTAGTAGCTAATCAATATAACATTCATTTCTTATAGTAGTTGATAGTAAATTCAAATCTGGTATAGGCCTACCTAATGCACTACGGAGCTACATGTCGGATAGGATTTGTTTTCAGGAGAGTGTTGAAATATTTCATTCTAAGTACTAACAACATGTAAACTAGTTCCGAATGTATCTTTCATGACAGAGGGGAACGTATTATACGTGGTGCAAATGTTTATCATGTAAACAAGGTTACACGTCAGTCGTTATGTGCATTATTATGTGTGAGCTGTGTTGTTTTTTTTGTTTTTTTTTTTTCTTGATTGTTTATTGCAGCTGCTGAAGGTCTCGGACCCAAGACGTGTTCCCAGATTGTCACTTCAAATATCGAAACAACGATGAACCTACCACTTTATTCTATTACGTTCCTCATGGTATCAATGCGTGCCTCTAGTGAGTATTTCATTGACACTAGCTGGCTCATCCTTATCTACATTTTCCAGTAGGTACCTATACTGACTGTATAGGCAACTAAAAAGTTTAAGAAAAGACACAACAAGAGAGAAACCAGAGAAAATGAATTTCTGTTCTAACAGCCAAAAGAATGGCATTTCCAACACCGGTTGATAGTCATTTTGTCCACTTAGTTTGAAAAAAAATACAGTGTCTGTGCCATGAAGAATTTCTCATTATGTCATATCACACCTTTTTCATTCCAAATTGTGAGACAATCATACTTTAATCTTGGTAGATTTGGATAAATAGAGTGTGGAAAATAATAAGACAGATATTTCAATAAATGTTACTGTTGTCGCGATTGGAATAGTCTAGTTTTGTGATGTTTTATGGCCTTTTTAATATTTTTTCCCCGATGGTGAAAACATCTGATGGATAACGTTTTTTGTTTTCTCTCTCTCTTTCATCTTCCTATCCCTAGATGCCATGACTCTGACTGTACCGAGTGAACTGACCGCTGGTCAGGTAGTCACAGCAAGATGTACAGCTAGCGCTGTGTTTGACACTCAGGCAGCGAACTGGTACTTGGATGGAGTCCATATTACGAACGGGGTTGCTACATCTAGTCACCAAGACAGACAAGAGGAGCGATGGGGCTGTGACGGGGGCGCATATACTTATTCACTGCAGGATGTGACATGCAATACGGCATAGACCATCCGTCAATTATATTCCACTCCGCAAAAAGCAGTTCGTACCCTCCGGTACGAGAATATATGCAAGAAAAATGCAATCATCACTATTCAAGATACACATGAAACGTTAACTTCTACTGAACATGATCAAAAGTTTTACAAGATCTCAGACCAATTTTCTTTCCAAAATATTGCATTGACGTGTGTTACCTTTTGTCACACTCTGGAAAAGGGGATATATCGTTAGATTTCATGAATGTCTTTGAACTTTGACATATTTTCTGTTCGCGTAGGTTGGTAATTTTTTTTATTGTATATGCGCATACCGTTGCAAAGTCTGAAAAAGACTTACACTGATGAACTTGCTATTTTCTCTAGTTTATTGTTTATTTGTGAATTTCTTTTAAAAACAACTTTACGGACGATGTAAGTATTCTTCGCAGCATTTACAAACCAGCTAGAAGATTAAACTGTCAAATATGTAAGAAAGTACAGATAAAAAAATAGCTTGTTTGGTTTTATACATGAAAGAACGTCTACAAAAATGCGGGTAAATAGTATTAGACGTTCTCTATAGATATAGTGACACTTATCTCCAATCATGTATCAAAGATACGTTGGAAGATCCAGTGCGACCAAAAACGGATCGCTTAGGCTTACTGCGACACACGTTGTTACCTCTATTATCGATACTACAACATCGAAAGTGTCTGGATCTTCTCTCCTTCCTCTGCAAATCACGGAAAGATTCTCCAGTGCGTGATTTCCGGTACTGCACAGTCATCTGTCTTAAACGTTAGACGTAAGTACACACACACACACACACACACACACACACACACAAATAAACAAAAAAAAATCCTCAAATCCCTCTTTCTGGCGTTTTGTTTCTAGACAGATTGTTTCTATATATAAGCTTAATCTTTCCCTATGTTTACCTTCTCTTTGTCCCGGCCCCGTATACAAACACACACAAACACCCACACACACACACACTCTCTCTCTCTCTCTCTCCCGATCACACCAACACACAGACAGAGACAGACAGACACACACACACACACACACACACACACACGCACTGACACACACCCTCTCCCGTCAGCTTTCTTTGTCAGAGAGATAATCATAGGGACGAACTTGAATGTGATGTCTGCCAGATAGTACAAATATATATTGAGGTGAAGGAGATCTTCCATACATTTTAAAACGATAATTACTAAGTTCATGGTGGTTTATCCCCATGGCGATGGATCTAATAAGCCATTCTCAGTGCTTGTTATTTTCAATGTCAGTAGAGTCAAATTGTTGGTGTGTTTTTCTTTTTTAAGCAAAGTGACTTCCAACCTGACATGTCCTTTTCGTGATTTATTCCTTGCTAAAATTGGTATAGCTGTTCTTTTTGTCACTGACTTTGTTGGAAATGAACGGTCGTTATACTTTTAACATTATAAGGCACTGTAAGTGTTGTTCATGAATTATTCAAGAACTACAATGTTAATTGCCTAAGAAAAAAGAAAGAAAGAAAGGACCCGGATCCCCATTTCAGTGTTCAATAGTCTAGTATTTGCTAACCTGGTCTAACCCATCGCTTCGGAGCTTATGATACTACTGTGAAGACTGCTGGGGGATGATTAATCTAAAAAGAATTGATTATCGCACAATAGAACTACAGAATTTACGAAAATCCAAGTACACACAATATATCCAAGTTTATACCGTTTCTGATCATTCAACATTCATTCATCAAATGACCGCAAATCCTATGGGAAAATAAAGTCATAACTTTTCGTACGAGATGTTTTGTATGTTTGTATTATCATTTTTCATAACGCTCAATATTCATACAGCTAAATATTTGGATGATGTTACTTCATTTCAAATACCAGTTTGGTTATCTCCCCCAATTCTTTCTAAATTTCTTCTTTACCTATATTGATTGCATGATAACATAAATCAACAAAACTGAAATAGATAGATTTGCAAATGAACGAATCACTATCTTGTTAAAAAAAAAAAAAAATGATGATAGAATATTATTTCTGATTCAAGATATACCAAGTGAGCACTTTTTAGTATCTCCTTGGACGAACCTGGCAAAGGATTATGTAAGAATGGTTGTCAGATTCTGAAGAATCTAATCGCAAAGTTAGCCTGTGCATTACTTACTATTCATAGACATTTACTGTAATATTTTCGTATAGATCGTCCGTTGGATGATATCATATCAATCAAGTTCCAAGATCAAGGAAATGCTGTGGAGATAGAATGTCACGTGACTTCTCACAACCAACCGTATCCGGCCATCAATTCATACGTCATCGAAGCTGATGGCGTCACACTCTCCCAATCTTCTTCTTCGCGTGCTAGCCTTTCCCCGAGGCCTCGCTGGTGCATCGAAGTGTCATGTACGGCAAGCAACGGACTTGGAGAAACAACGAGTGGCGCCATCTACTGTCCAAAAGGTAGCAGTTGATTCTTCATCTCTATCCTGTCTGAATTAACGTCTTTAACACTATCTCAATATAGAAGTAACGCACCCTAGATATCTCAGAACGTTAATTCATACATTGGTTTACTGGGAGGTGAACGAGTAAAGTTTAATGTAGGTCAGTTCTTCAGAGATTTATAAATCACAGACACTGAAAGAAAGTAGGCTTGAGAAACTGCCGAAATTCAGTTGTCCTGTGTGAGAAATTTCTTGACGCCATCGCAGCATTGACTGGAGATTTGCGGTATACAAAACACACATTACATGTGTATTCAAATCGTCATGTTTTATTTTGTCATTCTAAACTTTAACCCTAGCATTGTAACTGTTGTCAACAGCGCCTCCAGCGACAGATGCCATATCAGTCGTTCTCGAGGAGCTTGGGGATCGCATACAAGGCGAGGGACAAATCGACCTCAATGTAACATGTAACGTCAGCCCTGGCCAACAACCTTTCCCTCCTATTCACACGTACGCTATCAAGAAGGATGAAGAATTGGTGTCTGCCTCGAAGTCTGTAATCCTTTCACCTCGGCCCGACTCGTGCACGAGAGTAACTTGCATCGGGAACAACGATCAGGGACCGACAACGCGTACAAGTAGATATTGCCCTACCAGTGAGTATTAGATCATGATCTTCCGTGTTTATAACATTTTGTGAAAGCTCCCTCAAAAATAAGTTTACACTCCACCAAGAACTCTCTGGATAGCTCTTTCTCACAAATCCATACACATTACACGTGATAAAATCGCACCACGTTGGGACAATAAGGTGTAAAACGATTAAGGCTTTACCGTAACTATAAGTATCGAGACTCCTGTGGATGTTGATTACGTGAAAAATACGTTACGGCGCAACAGCAAATGAATGATATACATTTTTTTTTTTTTTTTTTTTTTTTGGATCATCGAATTCGACTGTGATTCGTTTTCTTGTCAACAACAATAGAGTTTGTACTTGATAGATTGAAGTCGTTAGCCGGCCAGTAGACAGGATTGAAGATTGATATTCGAAATAGCACCGAGATAATAAGAATTATGATACGCAATATCAAATGACCCCAAACAACATTTAACCGTTCATGCCTACCGAATATTGATAAGCATTGATAGAAACAACATAGCAAGTACTGTGATGTTTAGTCCTGTACCTCTGCTCCAAACTTTTCTCTGTTCTTTCCCGACTTTCTATGTCGATGCATTAAAATAACGCCAATTAACATATCAAGCAATCGTTACTGATTAGGTATTAGATCGCTGCATTTTCAAGTAACAAAAGATTTAAAGAGTTATAAAGGTTTATAAAGCTCTGAATCATCAGGCCCCTAGTTATATCAGTGAATAACGTTTGAACTTTAAATCTCAGACTCATGGTCATAATCTCCGCAGTACAAATGATAGATTGATAATGCAGGTACCCCAAATCAAAGCCAAAGTTTACCCTACGTGACCGATCATTTTATTGTGCAACCCCTATAGATTGTGGAGTAGATTACCATTAGACATTCGGAAATGTCAGACTCTAGACAGTTTTAAATCAAAAGTGAAAACCTTTTTTTTTTGTTTTAGCATGGGCCTGTTTCTTTTTTACTTTCCATGCAGCACTGTGCAGCAGGAATTTAAGAGCTCTTGAAGCGCAGTAGAATATATAGACATAGTTTCTGCGCTTAATAAATGATTTATTATTCTTCTTCTTATTATTATTATTATTATCATTAAACAATTGTGGCGTATACGATAATTATAAGTATGATTATTGTATTGTGACATTTCATTTAAATTTGATGTGAATTATATTATTTTGAAATGACTTCCTTTAAGATCCACCGGGGGGTGATATAATCGACATCGAGTTTAACGAGCGACTTGATAACGACGATCGAGTAGTTGTCATCATTTCTTGTCGCGTGGACGAATCAGACCAACCGTTCCCTCCTCTACACTATTATAATATCACGGTTGGGAATGTGTCGGTATCGAACTCGAGCTCGTCATCATTCACGCTATCGACACGTCCCAATACGTGTATCGACGTCACTTGCACCGGAGCGAACACTCTTGGCTCTACTTCGACCGAGGAGCTTTTTTGTCCCTCAGGTAAATAATTATGTATTTTATTATTACGTCACTGCGGTCTAATTCGTTCCCAGTAGCTAACTTGTAGGCTGTGTCGGATGTATGGATCGTAATTATAAACAGAGGTAATAACGTCTTCGTTGTGAAGATATACTAAATGCCAGGCAGAACATGGCGTTATCAGGTGATAAAATGAAACAAGCAATCCAGCCATGTATGTAATGCAATGAACATACAGACACACACACACACACACACACACACACACACAACCACGCACACACATACACGTATACATAAATGAGATCAGCAGAACAGAATCTAATGGGCATGATACTTTGATTTCCTGAGAAGAACGTCGAAAATATCTTAGTATGTAATGAATTCGTGCGCCATACTTTCGTATTATTTCATGTGTTTACGCTATCTTAAGCTTCACATCATTAATTGACGTCACTGTTTTTTTAATTTTGATTTGAAATATTCTTCAGATCCTCCTGGAGAAAGTGTCATTGCACTTAGGTTCGAAGAACAGAGAAAGGGTGCTGCCACAAATATTGAGATCACGTGCCACATTGAACCACGTGATCAGCCGAATCCTCCAATCGACACGTTCGAAATCTCGGTTGATGACCAGACCTTTTCATCGTCAGCTAACCCGTCCGTAGTTCTAGAATCTCGGCCTAACAAGTGCATCAATGTCAGGTGTAAAGGAAGTAACAGACTCGGCTCAACCTTCGCTACAGAGCTGATTTGTCACAAAGGTATATCAACAAGTGTACCAAACATTCAAATATAAATCAATGGTTAAAATAATCTTGGATGATGTTTCTCTTCCTCTCTCTCTCTCTCCCCTTTTCTTTCCCTCTCTTTCTTTCCTTGTCAAAGGATATAAGTAATATTTGAAAAATCTGAAAGAAAATATAACATAATTTGAAGAAAGAACAACAAGTATTCCACACTACCGACTAGGATCAGTATTCCTTGCTTATATAGTAATTTTATAGAACAGTCACTGCTTCATTAATCGGTTTGAATACTACATTCTCTGTTCTGTCTGTCCTTATTGTTTTACTACTGTGACAAAGCTTCATATTCGAGCGTAAAATAAGTCACACGAGTGCTGCAGGTAGCAACTTCAATCTATCAAGTACAACGTCTGTTGATTGTCGACAAGAAAACTGACCACAGTCGAATTCGAAAATCCAAAATAAACATTGTTTGATGTCTAACATGATTTTTTAAGTAATCAATATCGAGTATTTGTAGAGAGAATTAAGTCTCTCGTCTCGATAATTTTGTAACAGTGGCCTCCCTAAATTGGTAATCGAGTTCTCTCTAGAATTAGAATCAAACGCTGCTTCTCTTATTATACATGTGTATTGGTTTAACTTCATTTTGTGACGTTTTGCCTACATTTCATACGCATAACAGATGACATAATCGACGTCCAGTTCAGCGAGCGCGTGGGAATGAACGGGAAAATCTACATAGTAGTTTGTCATATCGACGAGGAGTTCCAGCCGACACCAGGTATCCATACCTTCCTCATCACAGCCGATAACGTCACTCTCTCATCCTCCCGCTCGCCGTCGACTGCCTTCACCCCTCGGGCCGACGGGGGCACCGAAGTCTCATGTACGGGATGGAACGATTTTGGCTCCACCACTGCAACCAAGAACTTCTGCCCGTCAGGTGAGCTGTGCGTTGCCAATATCAATAGTGCAAGTTCATGTATCAAGAGAACGTATGCCGTGAGTGGATAATGATAAATTTTATCATATCCATTGTATAACAAGCTCACTATAGATGACAGTTTCCCGTACTTTATAAGTTAGAAAATGGCCATCAAATATAAACGCACATACACACATAATAACTTAAACACACATTTTAAACATCACCTTCTTATAACATTGAAATTGAAATATCTTTTGTTCTCTACGAATGAAATTACACGCGAAATTATATCTTCATGTATATTACATTCCTCTCACTTCATGTGTGATGCTGAATCATTGCATGGTTGTTGTTTTCTGTTACCTCAATAAAAAAAGAAAACAACCCTAAATCATAGTAGTGAATTGCCGTCGATACAGGAATATATCATTGAATACATTGTATAACTAAAAATATAGTCGTCGGTATGGAGAAATTGCCAAAAAAAAAGTCTAAGAGTTAAACCATTATACAAATATAGCATAATAGTATTTTGATGTGTCTTGTCGGAACAAGATATAACCCAGAATTTCTGATTCAATTTTCTCTTACAAGCTGTTGAAAATTATTTTTGTATGATTGAATGTATCGCTCATAGTTCTCTCGTGCAGGCTTGACTTAATCACTTTGTGAAACATCAGGTTGATGATTATTTTGTCAAATTCAACGTTAATTAACATTTTTTGCTGATATTACACGGGCGTATGCATTTAGTTTCAGTCATTCATTTAGAGCTATTTTTCTTTTTCCCATCTTGCGTCTCTATTGCGTATGCTTATCATACTTTGCAACCAGTGGAAATAATTGCGGAGTTTCAGCGGCAGCCAGGAGGTCTTCATCGGACGTCGACAACCTACGCTCTCCTAGGCGTCGTGATCATCATGTCTGGCATTATGTGCGTTGCCTTCGTTCACAGAAAGAAATTCACATTTGCGAGAGAGGTATATCTTGCTTTCCGTAAAAGTGGCGTCACACTGTCCCGAAGTTGACCCAATATGGCAATACGAATATTATAAGATATTTCCATGCGAAGTTGGCCCCAACTGTGGTCAAAAGCCAGTCAGTAAAGGACAGAAGCAAGCACAGAAGTTCACACGATGGCACCAGCACCACGCACGAAGGCTATACACAACGATTTGAAGTTTTATGAAGAAATAACCTGCTTATGAAGGACTCACTAGGAAACACACTGGCTAGACAGAGACTTACCACCATTCATGAAATTGATGCTTGGGACCTGAGAAACTCCACCGGCGCGCCGATGCAGTCGTACGGTGGCTGAATAGATGCTACCATGAATGACTCGATGTTCAACCGATAAGAGCCGAATTTGAACATTTCCTTTTTCGTCTGTCCATCTTTGCTCAATTTCGGGAGAGTGTGAGGCCTGCTTTAACACTGAATTACAATCTTAACAGGGATGGTATAGTTTTGGTTGAGATTGGCGTAAGATTTTCAGGATTTTTGTGAGGTAATGAGAAACCTCTTACGAAATATGAAAAAAAAAATACAATGATTTTCTAAGAGGGAGCTACAGGTGATCCGATGAAAATTGCTTTTGAAATGTCTGTGATATGCAAAGCAGAGAGGTCCTACTAAAAAGTGGGACCCAACTTTTATTAAGACAACTTTCTTTTCCTTTATTTCTGGATATCTCAGCCATTAAAAACAAAATGATTTTTTTAATGAAATAACTTTGAATTCCCCTAGGAACTATATGCTCTTTCATATATTGCAGGGGCTTTCTAATTATCTCCCAAAAAGTTAAAATCTAAATTCCGAATTTCAACTAAAACTATACCATCCCTTTTATAACAGGGAGAGTTACTAGTCGTATCAAGGATCTTCTGTCTTTCTTTATGTCTTTTCAGTCTACTAAAGCAGGAAGTACTTGTGATTGACAACTTGTAGTCGTATTTGATAACTCTCTACATGCTCTAAGTACTGGGGTAAAGATTGTGACGTCAAGATACATGCACAAAGTTCGAAAGTTTGCCGTTATTGAGGTTTAACCCGGCAAATTATATGTGTTGAAGATTCATTATTCTTGTCATTTAGGACAGTGGACTCCTGTTAGAACGACGTCCTCGGGAACGGCAGTTTTCTTTCGTTACATCGAAATTTCGTATAACCAAACAAATAAGTAATAAAAAAAAAAAACATAAAACGGATAAAGTTGTGGCCTGAATTTTTATTTCGTTGTAACCGGAATTTCGTTATAAAAGTGTTGGTTACAATGGGAGGGCACTGTAACTTTGTCCGCATTTTCTCTCACTTTTTCGAGAATCCTCTCCTTCAGACATGACATTGCGTCCGACGATTAACATTGACGCCACAATATCTACATAATATACATTGAAGTCACTGTTTAAATGTGTCATAGGATACGTTTCACTCTCTGTGTCATTTCGGAAACCGTATATCGTATGATATCTAGCAAGCATTCACCTCAATTCCGGCCGTGGGCATTCCGTAAAATTTGACAATTGCCGTCTCATCAGTCTCATCTTGATTTTTTTTTCTCCTGTAATGTTTGTGTGTGTGTGTTTTTTTTTTAATTGATAGATGGAACGTGTCGGCCAATGAACAGACGATGTTTCCGTAGATTCCGCCTGGAGGAGATTAATCGATTGATCATCTTTGTGATCGTCAGTTTCTTGTAGACCGCTCGATGCCATTGCACATAACCCATTGATAATTAATAAAATCCGTGGACATATTTGTGGTCAAGTTGCATATGATAAGTTTTCTGTGACAACTTTTTCCGTCATCAATTTAATTCAGGTTATACACAGATCAGGCATGTACGTGCATGTATTTGAATAATGACTACATGTAGTGGAGTAGAATTTCTGTTTAAGTGTTACTGCACCTGTTGTCACCATAATTGTATGAATAACAAGTGATTGTGAGTATTGTTTTATTTTCTTCAGAAATTTCATCTAAACGTGATAATTGGCGGTAGAATATTGTTTACATCACAGATAATCGAATCATGATATTCTCCGTATAATGCAGAGAACACCATATCTTGAAGCTGCTTCTATTGCAAACAAACACACATTTAATTTCAGGTCGTATTTGTGCACGTAATGTTATAATGAATATCTTTTCAGGTGATGAAAATCTGGCAATCATGATCTAACACCTAGAGGAAACATTAACAGATTTGTAGGTCATTTTTTTTCCCTTTCCCTCACGGTGGCTTTATAGTAATGACTTTCCGTAAGAGTATGTACTTTGTGTATGCGCTGCATGCATCCCTTTGAAAGAATGGCTATTTGACGAGTATCAATTTGTATTATACATATTGTACACAGAATAAATGACCTTACATCATTCTATAATTGCGTATCACTTTTATTTTTTTTTCAATAACGTGCTCACTGTGTAATACGTGACTATAAATCACATCGATTGTTTTTTTTTTTTTTTTTTTTTGGTCTCCTGTAATAACTTGCGGGACATGGTATATCTTCTACTCAAGAGTAGACGGTTAAAAGCTCACTATAATTGTATAATATTCAACAAGTTTGGTACACCGTACAACTAACTCTCCTTTCATTCAATGTTCTGTATGTATATATAATATATATATAAGAGCACCAAGCTATACGGAAGCTTCAACACAAACACACACACACACACACACACACACACATACAGCCCTCATACACATGTATCTACATACAAGCGTATGTGTATACAATTTGTAATTATGTGTATGTATGTTGTCATGTATGTCTGTCTTTCTGTGTGTGATGATAATATCCTTACGTCTTTCAGTCGCAGTTTAATCACTTTCTCAACTTTGTTATTGCCTTGAGTATCATAAAATTGAATTTCCTGCGACTCTCATCCATTTGCTCTTAAAATCGCATGTCACGCAGGGAGTTTATTTGCTTTTATTTTGTTTTTATTTAAATCAGTTAGTTTAAATTCTTCACACTTAACCAGAAGCCGTAATCATTTACAAATCACATTCACGTTAATAATTATCGATGATTACTCCAAAAGAAAACAGCCTTCATTTCCGTATAGATATAAGTAGGCACTGAGAGAAAGTAATAATTATGTCAGTGAAAATGAGCAGAACATATACCACCCCGTGCTTCTTATGTGACATCGTTTGTACTGACTGACACACAAACGCACTATGAATACAAGAGACTAAGTTGGTTTCACTGTGATCTGCACATAATAATGTACTTTTCGTGGCCCAGATTAACTCTTAATAACGGGGCTCTGTACTATTATTACTTCTCGGTTTTAATCAATATTTTCTAAATGGATCTACCAAAACATAAGAATACAGCAAATATTAAAGATAAGAGGATGAATGTTACATAATCCGCATCTTAAATAAACTACACATTGTATATGTTTCTGGGAAAGAACATGATTTCGGATTCTCTACTTCTATGGCTTGCAATCTACAATTTCAGAAATACATATTTGGATCATAAAAAGAAAATTGTTATTTGAATATGATAATGCTCTTGTATCAGGCTAGCCAATTATTAAATACATACATCTCAACTTGGCAAAAAAGAAAATTGTTTGTATCAATCATAAATCAGTCTATACAAACGAAATTATGCCAAAGTACTTGCAAATTATGATCTAACATCAAATCTATATTGTATCAATGAGCATGGCGTTTTTGGTTGGTAAAAGTAAAATTGAAACGGTGCAAAGAGCAATCCAAAAAAGAAACACAATGCAGTATATAGGGACTATAATTTGAACGAAATAAAAACAGCGGCAACGTAAAAAATAAAAAATAAACATGTAAAAACATTGATACTTCTGGACACTTCTTTGTATGTGTGATTGTTTGTTTGTTGTTGGTGATGTCAATAATTCACGAGATGAAAATACACTGTAAAAGAATACTAGAAACGATCACAATGACAAAAGATGGAAATATGAGGTGATCTTCATTGAAGTTACCTTTGAGATATTCGACTTTACATACTCGCTTGACACATGTCTGAATCGGATGGTTGAATTAGTATATTACGTCATGTTATGGAGACAGATTGTGCATTGACGAGAAAAAAAAAAAATTCGAAAATTAATTTCCAGATAATTCAAAGAAATTCGGAAGGATAACAACTTAAACAAGATTACTCGAGACATACTGTTGTTACATATTTCGTAATGTACTGTCATCGAATAAGGTCAAATGCATCGCATTCTGAGACCTACTGCAATAGAAAATGAACGTTAATACACAAGTATTATAAATGATGTATAAAACCACAAACAGACCACATTACATTTATACATTCAGCACGAATTTCATGACACTGTAAACAGTGATTTTTACCACTTCTAAGAACACTAAATATTACAATACATCACTGAAATTATTGCACTTATTCTTTATACAATTGTTTTATTTTCTAAGAGAAGCTTTTAATCGCTGAGGACCTATCACAGCCACATGGCAAACGCTATTATGGCTGATGATACAAAGCAAAATGAAAAAACACATGCAAGCATCTACCATGCTCACCATTTGTCCAAATACATAAATACATTGTAGTGGAATATACACGTACGCGCGCGCGCACACACACACACACACACACACACACAAAGATATATATATATATATTATATATACATATATATTTATACATATATTATATACACCTGTACATATATATATATATATATACATACAGGGATCGACACTAATTTTGCATAATTGCATTATGTTCATTCTGGTCCATTCAAAATGTTTCTACAGCAAATTTATGACAGATTTCTGTTTCGTAGTCAAGTTTGAACCGTAATGAACATAAAGAGCACTAGTACTTCTCCTATTTAATAGGTTAACTTCAGTATTTTGTGAAAAATAATGATGTTACTTGGGAAAAGTTCATCTAACGAGGATGCTACATTTATGAACTTGTATCGCTGATGTTTGATGTTCTAAACTCTTTCAATTGATGAAAAAAAAAATCCCTCTAGAGCTCAAATTTGGTGTCCGCATCACATGGTATTCATGATTTTTAACATTTGGCCATAAGATTCTAAAATGACCTTTGTTGTCTAAATTTTTTGTTGAATTAATTGTTATAATGACCAATAGTTTCAAAGAACTTCATTAAACTTGAATAAAGTGATGATGAAATTTTGACCACTATGTTACATTTCGTGCCCCAACCCCATGGAAAGACCCATTAATGATTGGGCATACTGGTTCCGGCAGAAGATGTACCATAGACATCTCACATATTTTCATTGCCTGATTTCTTGCCTTCTTTACAGTTAATCCTCTCAGTTCATTACCATTGGTTTAAATGTTTATTTTTTCCCCTCTCACTGTGCATTGGCTTATTTCAATGGAAAATGAAGAGTTACAAGGATAAGGAACAATTTGCTGCTACACAAAATATAGATGCCATGGCATTTACACCAGTCCTGCATTTGTATGTCGTGTGCCTTATCCTTGCATTCATTCAGGGCTCTTTAGTAGTTAATTTGATTGTTCATCAACCACGTGACTGCCCTACGTACTTACAAACTGAATATGTCAGTAATCAGAATCTGCTTTGTTTGTATTTTAAATTGGTGTTGAATCAGTACATGTGTGAATTAATACACTGAATTCTTACAATGTGAGAAATAGATGCACTGTAGTTATGTTCATTCTGTACAGGATGTCTGCTTAAACTTGTTTGCCCTTTCACTGACATCACACATTTCAGCAGTTTTCGGAGAGCTATTCTGGTGCTATGTCAGGATGTATATTAGCAACATGATAATGATGATAATCAGTACAAGTTTCCACCTGTGTTAAAAAAAAAAAGATTTTGTCTTGTTTTGAAGCTTCACTTAATGAAAATTAAGTCATGTTTAAAAATCAATGAATACCTGCTATAAGAAGAAAGCATTAACATTATTTGTTATTTACAGGTAACTCTGCCTAAATCAGATCAATTAGGATCACTGGAATCTGTTTGACGTGGGCGAAATTCAGTCTAGAAGAGGTAAAAAACTTGTCGCTCATTCTGTTCTGAAAGATTGCTTTGAACAATGTAATTATTGGACCGTGTGGAAGGTCAACTTATGCAGAGTTAACTATTTGATGTATCAAAATAACTTATTTTTACAGTTCCAATGGACTTGGATGATGACACCCAACAACTCTCGGAAGTCTCGGATGTGGAGGGTGGGTACTATACCGGGTGTCCCCAAAAAAGCGGAACGGTGGATTTTCAGTACCTTGCGTTCTAAAAAGTGTTATATTTTTGACATCATTAGGAAGAGCATTTTCCGCAGAAGACAAAGATACCAAAGTCATTAAATTTTGTTCCGTACTTTTTATTCTACTCCAATTTCTGTAAATGCAGTCATTTTCAAATTTCGCCGGATTTTCGCGACTTATGAGATAATTTGAGAGCGACACGCGATCCATACGGTGAATATTGTGTAAGCACGGTGATCCATGTCAACAAAAGATATAGCTTTCACAATGGGCGCGGGCCAGGAAAAAACAATGTGTGTGTCTGTAGGTGTGTGTGTGCGCGCCCAATATGAAAGTTGTATCTCTTGTTGACATGGATCAACGAGCTTACACAATTCACGGTATGGAACCCGTGTCGCACCCAAACTATTACTAGTATCTCATAAGTCAGAAAAAAATTGAAAATGACTGCATTTACAGAAATTGGCGTAGAATAAAAAGTACTGAACCAAATTTAATGATTTTAGTATCATGGTCTTCTGCGGAAGATGCTCTTTCTAATGATGCGGAAGATGCTCTTTTTAATGATGTGAAAAAAAAATATAACACTTTTAGAACGGAAGGTACCGTACTGAAAATCCAACGTTCCGCTGTTTTGGGACACCCGGTATACAGCAGTTAATCTAACTATCCAAGGAAATATTTATACATTACTTTCTTCCATGCTCTGTGTTCTACCAAACGTGTGGTTGGAGATCAATCAATGTATCGTCATCTTGGCACGGTTGTCATGGTAACCTTGTTCTTGTGGAAATATTATAGAACCTGCAACTTCTGCTGGTTTTACCCGATCGTTTTGAAATTTGGCACACAGAAGCAATATTCTTAGAAAGTAAAGTGAAGAGGTCCACATTGTTTTTGATGTGGGGAGAGTCATTTTGCAAAATGGTAACGCTTTAATAGGAAAATGATTGTCTCAGAAGTGCTCTACCCCCTGCAGTTCTTCTTCCATCTTTAAATTGGCATAGAGGTGCATTATGGTAAAGTAAAGACTTTTACCGTTTATAGTGTGGGTGGAGTCATCACTGTAGTGATGGGGTGAAATTTTTTGTGGAAATAATTATTTGTGAAAACATTCTAGAACCAATTTTCAACTGATATGAACTATGTGCAATTGGCACATAGTTCGGATGTAACATGATGTGAAAATCACATTTTTAGGGATGGCTGCTAAGCGTTGCTATTAAGGCAAATGGGCAACCACACATTCAGATTTGAATGTCTATTTTATTGGCCACATAAATAATGATAAAAATAATGATAATAACTTTGGAAAATAATTTCATTTTGCCATAGCTCCTGCACTTCTAGGGGATCACGCTGCTGTCACAAAATTCATCCAAATGGGGGATGGCTAACAGGTTTTGGGATACATGAGACAGGTCCCCTAGCCAATAGTTATCACATCGGGAAAACACAGACAAATCTCACTTTTACAATAAGTCAGTAGTTTGATTTGCAGGTTGCTGTATGCATGTTATTTTGAGTTAAACTTTATGATTCAGACAAGGCCAGTGCTAAAACTGCAACTTCAGAATAACAGCAAAGTACAGGTATTATATTAGGGAGCTTGGTATAGTTAGAAAACTCATATCTGAATGAAAAAAAAAAATCAAAATAGGCCAACATGTAACAGCATTCCATACACTTTGTGTGAATGGGGCTAAAATTCCAACACACCACAATGCTGATAGAAATAACGCATTACAATGCTATATGCCACAAATTGGCCTAGTTTGATACAGGACCTAACATACATTTTCTTCATATTCTTCATATTTCTTCATATTTCAGGATAAACTAGATGCAGTTTTGATAAAACTAGATCAGATTCTTGGAAAGCTGACTTCCCTTGAAAGGGAATTAGCCCTGAAAGGGGAGGAAACATCCATCCGGACAACAGCTGCAGAAGAAGAAGACTCCGGAGAGGGGGAGGAAGAGGTTGACTTTCACATGCCAGCGGAAACTGAAGAGGAGTTCTTGCACAACAATAATAAATTGGCAGACCTTCTCACACGCCGTTTGGTGGTAAGTGTAAATGTTGTAATTGTTATGCAAAGAGGGAATAGATATTTAATTTATTTATCTAAATTATCTGCCACACATTTTTTGTAACACTCCATTTCACGCCAAGTCACATTCTTGACTTTTTCCTTCAATTCTTGTGCATCTTTTTTGACATCAAGCTTACGAAGATCGGTCAAACAGTTACCTAGTCATATGGCCTCTTGCGATCTCATGTCAGCCTGAAAATGAGAATTTCTGAGTCTAAGCACTGGGCGGGAATCGAACTCGGGTCCTCAGACTGGGAGTCGAGAGTCTTATCCACTATGCCACAGCGCCCCCACATGACATTATGTGTAGGTAAATAGAGTAATATCAGGTGGTAATATCATAAAAATGCTGGAAATATCGGTTACACATACCGGGTAATATTGGGTAAGTGGGGTAATTTTGGGTGGTGATGACGCGGAAACCACGGTAACACCAGTGGGTAGTAACGGGGAAATAGTAGACCAATATTTCCCCGTTATTACCCGCACCTGATATTACTCCATTCACCCGATATTACTGGTATTATGTAACCAACATTTCCAGTAAGGTGGTAATAACAACGTTATTTCGTGGTATAACCTGGGTAATAATGTCAGGTCAATTGAGTAATATCGGGTGGTAACATCATGAAAATGCTGGAGATATCCGTTACATCTTACTGGGGAGTTATTGGTAAATGCAGTAATATCAGGTGGTAAAAACGTGGCAATGCCGGAAACGTCGGTTACATCACAACGGGTAATATTGGGCAAATGGGGTAATATAGGGTGGTAATAACATGACAGTGCAGGAAATATCGGTAACATCGTACTGGGGAATATTGGCTAAATGGAGTAATATCGGGTAAATACAGTAATATTGGGTGGTAATAACAAGGCAATGCTGGAAATATCGGCGACATCATACCGGGAAATACCGGGTAAATAGAATAATATCGGGTGAAGGTAATAACGGGAAAGATTGGTCTACTATTTCTCCGTTATTACTTGGGTAAATGCAGTAATATCAGAATGATATTAGGAAAATGCAGTAATATCCGTTGGTAATAACGTGGAAATGCTGGAAATGTCGGTTACATCATACCGGGTAGTATCTGGTGAATGGAGTAATATCGGGTTCGGGTAATAACGGGGAAAGATTGGTCTACTATTTACCCGTTATTACTTGGGTAAATGCAGTAATATTGGGTAGATGCAGTAATATCGGGTGGTAATAACGTGGAAATGCTGGAAATATCGGTTACATTATACTGGGTAACGTGTATCATTCTGGTAAATGGAGTAATATTGGGTTCGGGTAATAACGGGGAAAGATTGGTCTACTATTTTCCCGTTATTACTTTGGTAAATGCAGTAATATCGGTTTAATATTGGGTAGATGTTAGTAATATCAGGTGGTAAAGTGGAAATGCTAGAAATATCGGTTACAGTGCATCATACTGGGTAATATCTGGTAAATGGAGTAATATCGGGTTCTGGTAATAACGGGGAAAGATTGGTCTTATATTTTCCGTTATTACTTGGGTAAATGCAGTAATATTGGGGTAATATTGGGTAAATGCAGTTATATCAGGTGGTAATAACGTGGAAATGCTGGAAATTAGTTACATCATACCGGATAATATCTGGTAAATGGAGTAATAACGGGTTCAGGCAATAACAGGGAGAGATTAGTCTACTATTTCCCCATTATTACTTGGGTACAAATCCATACATGGAGTTGTCGGGTTATGTACTACATCATGTGAAATTATGAAAATCGTCTCGAATGTCCCTTTACTTCCAGCCAACAAGATTGGTGCCATTACGAGGTGAAGAGTGAGACGAAAGAGGACACAAAATACAATGTGGGTACCGAAATTGGCTCAAAGAGGTGGGTGCACCAGAGGAGGATGAGGATGAGTATGAATAGCTGAAGAAGAAACTTTTGGAGAAATTCAGATTGTCAAATGCATACCGGTTTCAGTTGAGGACAGAGTTGGTCATATGGAACAAAATGAATCTGAGAGTGTGGAGTCCTACATTGAAAAGATTGAACTAAAGTGGGCCATCCTTAACCTGAGCGAACAAAGTAAAGTGGATTGTTTTCATAAAAGGCCTCAGACGGCCCATACAAGCTCATGTCCTGAGAACACAACCTACAAATTTGGACCAAGCATTAGATGCAGCTAAGGCAGAGGAAGCTGCACAAGGGGTTAACCCACGGATAAATGTGAATGAATTGGTGGACAAATTAGCTGAAAAACTAATAAAACCTCCTCGCTCCTGTCAACTCTGCAGTGCTGAAGGACATGGGGCTAGGGAATGTCCTAAGTTTTCTTTTGAGCCTCGTATTAATGCACCACCTGTGATGATGCAGATGTTATCGTCAGCCCCAAAACAGGGTACATGTGTGATGAAATACCCCCACCCCCGCCACCTTGGCACTATGGTCAGTCAACGTCGCAGCCTGCCATGAACCAGTCTGGGTATGGGACGTTTCATCCTCGACCACAGTACTGCAATCACAATATGGACAACGTGCAATGCTATGCATGTGGCGATGCCGTGTCCACCACCGATACTGGGCTCGAACCTCACAAATAACACAATGACAACCGTCGTCCAACGTTAGGCTCTCCTCGCCAAACCACTCTCCCTGAACAGAGGTGGCGCCCTTTATCTATTAAGCCCCCTCACGAGTTGACTATAGGGCTCACAGACGTTAACCCGTTCTATTCGGAATTCTGAAATCCCTACAGACTTGATACACAGGCCACCAGGTTCCCGTATGGAATGGGTTAATATAATGGATTCTTCCCGGCCTGATCACAAATTCGTACCGAATTAGATATCAAAATTTATTCAGAAAAAAAAAATCCTTAAAAATCAGGAAATAAAGGTACATGTACAAGAAAAGTTTTTAGTTCAAGTTGATGAGTGTGATTTCCTCTACACAATATATTCTGCTTGGCAGGTGATAGCTTTTTCTTGTGGAATTTAAAGGGGCTAATTTAACTCGGTGCACGCACAGAATATCTGAGCCTTTTTTAGTTAAAAGACACGTAGTTTGACTTTGCCGACCTGTTTACAAAGTTTGAGCTGAATAACCCCTCTTGATATTTTGATGAGTGAAAGGGCACATCTTACTTTATTTTGACATGCAATATGAAAGACGCCATTTGTATGAGTTATTTTACAGAATTTTTTAAAGTCTGATTTTTAACACACCTCTCTATGGGGAAATATTTATGGGTGTGAGCCCTATAGACAATGCTCATGTACACAAGTCAATAGGAAACTGAATAAATTGCACTGAAAGACAAGGCCATTGTTGTGATATGACGATGACAGCTACTGTGGGCAAAAGTTAAATGCTGTTTTGTGAAAACTGGTCATTTAGGCAATCTATTATACAGTTTATTTTTAAATTTCTACTTCAGTTACAGTAATTATCATACTCGTTACTCGTTAGTGCAGTACTTAGCAAGTCTGTGTATACTAGACCTATATGTACACAATGCAAATCCAGCTAGATGTAAGACTAGTCACGTCACATACTCGAGTTATTGTGGGCTACATTTAATCGCTGAGACACTGTACATACACGCATACTAGATACACGGTCCAGTGAATTCGGTAATGCAATTGGGGATTGCCAATTTAAACAAACAATTATTCTTCAACATCTACACCTGACGAGAGTAGGATTAAAGTGGAGCTGATGATTTGGTAAATTCTTTCAAAATGATTTCAAATTTCTTTCAAGTGTGGTCTTTTTCTAAATACCGACATGAATTTTATAGATTAGGTGGTAGAGTCTTTTTGTCACTGTCAGGTTAAAACTTAAATGAGAGCCTAAGTCAGTCCTATCCGCTCCTAGTTAGTTATTACTACTCTATTCATATGTCAGAGCTAAGTTAGAGTGAATTAACTTTCTAAGAAGAGACTTTGTCATGCATGCTACACGTGAATTAGGCTTCTCTCCATTCAAGAAAAAGTTGGAAAGCAAAACTAAGAAGTGTGGGGAAGACCCAGCATCTTGCTGGCTCTTCACGGGAAGGATTAAGATTCCAGAGAAAAGCAAAGTGCAATTCATGCTCATCGACTTGCTCTGATGATCTGGGTCACTGGATCATGGGATATTCCACCTGAGCTCGATGCATCCCACCTTTGTGGCACACGAAATAGTGTGAGGCCCAGTCACCTGGTGCTGGAGAGCCGTGAAGATAACAAATCCAGACAAATTTGTCAAACTTTGCAAGTTTGCACTGGACATGATTCAAGACCAACGTGCATTTTTGGACCAGCCCAATAATTCTATCACACAATGCCAAATTGCAAATTGAAAAGAGTAAGTCATAGATTCTTTAAGTCATTGATTCTCTGCACATATTACTAGTAATAATTTTGAAAGTCTATCTTTAGAACTAACTTATACTTTTCACTTATACAAAGGTTAAGACACTGAACTGCTGTGACTCTGACTACGAGTCTTGGGGGGGGGGAGGGAATAATTCTCTGTTCTGTACTGTAGATCTATTGAATTCCTCCCCCCCCCCCCCCCCGCGACCCAGGAAAACAGATCTAGATGGATTCATCATCTGACTCTTCAAGTTCATTTGTAATCATTCTGTCAAAGCTGTGATCTAGTGCAATAGACAAGTGTTCTTCTTCGAATTGCCCTTTAACATATGCCCGAGATCGATCGTCATTCTTCCAGTTTTTGCTTTGCTCATAAAGTCTGTATCTGTAATTCCTGTGTATAGCTTTAGAAACCTTCCCATGTTTTCTGTTCCTTTTCCTCCAGTACTCCCGTCGCTTTTGCACGTGTAGAAGTCTGCGGTTGAGAACTCGACCTCCCTCCAGTGGTACAGCAGCAGCCGAAGCCTTTTCTAGAATTGAGATCGGTCCATTGTTGGTAAGTTGGATAGCAGACTGTTCCCTGTTTGAACGATTACGGGAATACATGTATCTCCCAGTGTAGTGGGGACTAGTTACTGCAAATCCGGCATTCACTGACTCTGCTTTCTGGGCTGATGAATGCAATTTAGTTTGTTTTTTTTTTTTTTTTACAGCATTTTCGGTGATAACCTCTGTGTGATGATGTTGAGTATTTGTCTTTTGTCATCAGCATTAAGTGTTAATCTTATTCTGAATGCTGGTCCCAAGAAAGAGAATTTGTAGTCTCCTTTACAAACCAAACTCTGAGTATGGCATAGTTCATGATCCCCCAACGTAGCATGATAGTAAAGCCTCTGCACATTCACCAAGTTCCTTTGTATATTTCTGTAGATAACCAGGAGACCTTTTGTGCGCTGCATTGAGTTCTGCTTGAACACGCTGTGCAATGTCATCTGCTAAATTTTGTTGCTGTTTTGCTCTGATTTGGACAGTTCTTCCAGGAAAGCAAATGTTGCTCAATTTCAATTTAGTGATTTGACGAGCCAGAGATCACTGTACATGAATGGAGCATAGATATGTCTCTGTCTTGATATTTGCTTTTTCATTCATTACTTTTTGTATTCCTCGTGCAAAATGGCCATCGCTATCAGTAGTCACACTTCCAATCAGAAGCTTTTCTTCTCATTACAAAAAGTCCGCACGTGAACGGTGACAAAAAGATGAGCTATGACGTATTTCCATCATTTACATACAGCCTATCAGCGTGCTTCGAACGCAAGAGACATTTACATATTCATAAGCTGATCACGCGTCGAATCCCAGCTGATCCATCTAATTTATGCAAATTATGCATAATTATTATAACAGTGCATGCTCGAACATAAGACTTGCATGCGTATGTGCGTGCCGGCGCGCCACCCCCTCCAATCAGTGTATTGCTTTGCATTTCCTGCATGCAGACGGCAAGAGTGCATAGCTAGCTAGCCTAGCTTTGGCGTGCCAGTGCAGCCCGGCTACGTCCGTTTCGCACGGCCCGGCTAGCTAGTACGTTGCACATAGGCGCAGCCTGTGTTATACGTAGGAGCCTAGCCTATGCACATTCACAGCAGCTGCTACTAGTGCTAGCTAGCTCACCTGCATGTGACCACCCTCACTAGCAAGGCTCTAGTTACAGTTTTAGACTAATATAAATCAGACGGAATGATAAGCAAAACGCTCCGCAGAGTCTTTCAAGACATGCATTTTCGACAAGAAGTCTTGGTGGAAATGCACATGAGAATTGGTGTTTTCTTAGGTTATTGCCATTCATTATTGGGCCAAAAATCCCTAGTCATGAGCCAGCATGGCAAATCCTAATGGACTTGAAAGACATAATTGAACTTTGTGTTGCACCTGTCCACTCAGAGGAATCTCTATGCTATCTTGACTGCAAAATTAGTGAACATCGTAACTTGTTTCAAACAGTCTTTCCCAATGAGAAACTTCTACCAAAGCACCATTACATAGAGCATTATCCTGGGATGATTCGCAATTATGGTCCACTCACTTCAGTCTGGACCATGAGACTCGAAGCCAATCATCGCTTTTTTAAAAATGTTGTTCGCCGCAATGGTAGTTTTGGGAATATTCTCCTTACATTGGCATCCAGGCATCAGCTTATGATGGCTTATCACTTTCCATACTGCAAATCTCCTCTTGAAGTCTCATCTGTCTCAACATTGAACACGGATGTATTGGCAGAAGATGTTGCAAATACAATTGTACAGAGACATGGCAATGTGCTGCATGTACATTTGGCTAAAAAAAAAGGCATGCTACTACGGGACAAGCTACAAAGTTGGAATGATTGTGGCAGGTGGATGACATGGTGGATTACCACGTTTTTGAGAAATAGTGAACATTATAATAATCCAGAACAAGCTGAACTTAAATAGATTGGAAGAAGTTCATCGTGGTGAAGAATGAATGAAGAAAGTAATCAGTTGTCTCACGATGTGCAAACGTTGAGAGGTTGCGACGTTTCGACTGCTAAAACTGCTAGTCTTCGTCAGGCAATGAGCATAGACTTCGCTGCGCGCGGGTTATAAAGCCGTGAAAGGGGCCCGGGGCGACCGGGCGCGCGCTATTGTCCGGCTCTACCGAGGCGTGAGCTGGACTGCCAGGACCTATGGACTGCCCAAGATCCATAAGCCCGACACCCCGTTACGCCCCATAGTCTCGTGCATTGGCTCGTTCGCTTATGATATTTCGAAGTTTCTCGCTGACATTCTCGCCCCGTTGGTCGGCTACTCCGAACGTGCTGTTCACAACTCCGCGACCTTTGTTGATTTTCTACGCAGTGAGACCACAGATGATCATGAAGTAATGGTCTCATTCGATGTGGTGTCGTTGTTCACCAACGTACCCATTGACGCCGCATTTTTCAAACTTAGCTCCGATGCTACTCTCCCCCAGCGCACTCAGCTATCACCGACCAAGAAAGTCAATGTGTTGAAGTTCGTGCTGCATTCGACATATTTCATGTACAACGGCGATTTCTACGAACAGCAGGAAGGAGCACCCATGGGTAGTCCGGTTTCCGCTGTCCTTGCGAACCTCTACATGGAGTTCTTTGAAGAACATGCGCTGAAGACCTGCCCACCCAACTGCGCCCCGAGGGTGTGGAAGCGTTACGTTGATGATACTGCTAGATCATCCGGCAATGATCTACTCGAGCATGTGAACGCGCAGCAACCATCTATACGTTTCACCAAGGAGACAGAAAGTAACGAGAGCATCGCTTTTCTTGACACATTGGTACATCGCGACACCGGAGGCCGCTTGACCACTACCGTGTACAGAAAGCCCACGCACACCGATCAGTACCTGGCTTACGACTCACACCATCCGAAGTCTGTGAAGTGCGGGGTTGTGAAGTGTCTCTACGAGAGAGCTTGACGCATCGTCTCCAAACCCCATTGCACTGCGCCGGAGAAACAGCATGTCTCCTCAGCGCTCGTTTCGAATGGCTGTCCAATTTTGTTTGTGAACCGCGCCTCCCGTAAAAAGCGCGCCACTTCCGAAGAACCTGCCCGATTTATGTCTATCGTGGCCTCCCGTGTGTGGACAGCATCGCTCACACACTCCGCCGACGTTTGGAGAAGCATGATATTCGCGTCGTTTTCAAGTCCGATACCATCCGTAACCAACTGGTCCGCTCTAAGCACCCCGTTCTCCCCCTACAGGCGCGATGGAGTCGTTTACAAGATTCCATGTTCAACCTGCGACAAGGTCTACATCGGAGAGATTGGTAGACCTGTAGGCGAGTGCATGCATGAACATCGCCGAGATGTTCGACTTGGACGCACGGAGAGTTTCGCTGTCGCCGAACATGCATGGTCATCCGATCGAGCACCATCCCAACTGGGAAAAGGTTAGCTGCATTGCGCAGGACAAACATTGGTACACGCGCAGTGTCAAGGAAGCGATCCAGATCCGTTTACACCCGAACAACATCAACAGGGATAGCGGTATTGACATCCCTGACGAATGGTTATCGGCCATTCGACGCCACTCGAGACAGCGCGCCCCCCGCCACGGCAGGGAACAATAGCAGCACCGCGTCCGGTGATTGGCCATTGACAGCGACCAATCACAGCGCGGCTCCCGCGCCGGGAGCATCTCGACCAATAGCAGGCCAGTGGCACCGGCCAATGGCAGGCCAGCGGCACCGTCCAATGGCAGTCCAGCTCACGCCTCGGTGGAGCCGGACAATAGCGCGCGCCCGGTCACCCCGGGCCCGTTTTGCGGCTATATAACCCGCGCGCAGCGAAGTCTATGCTCATACTATCTGTCAAGATGACAATGCAAAGGCTGATGCTTTAGCCAGATACGTCACAATACTCTGAAGATACCACTCCTAACAATGAAAACGTTCATGACAACACGTCTCCTATAAACGAACCTTTTAATGAGCAAGAACTTGAAACAGCTATTTCAGCTTCAAATGACTCATCTCCCGGAGCAGACGGTATACGCAAACCTCTAATAGAAAACTTAACAATAACGTACAAAAAGAAACTGCTTGCTATAATGAATGATATTTGGGAAACCGGTATCCTACCTACGACATGGAAACATTCCATTATTGTTCCAATACTCAAACCCGGTAAAGATAAACACCTGACAACTTCATATCGCCCAATATCATTAACCTCGCTCCTATCAAAGCTCATGAAACGAATGATAACCAAGAGAATGATGTGGATATTAGAAAAATACAACATGATTACGCCCATAGAGTCCGGTTTTATGAAAAACAGGCATACTTTAGACAACTTACTACGCCTAGAAAGTGACGCTAGGAAATCCCTTGGTTCAAAGAGAAACAATACAATCGCCATTTTCTTGGACTTTGCTAAGGCTTTCGACAGTGTGTCCCCTTCAGCATTGCTCCACAAAATAAGAACACTGGGATTTAATGGCCGAATCATAAACTGGATAGAAGCCTTCCTCTCGGGAAGAGCATATCAAGTACGCCTAAATAACTCACTCTCAGATATCAAAGAATGTAAGGTTGGCCTGCCGCAAGGCAGTGTGATCAGTCCTATTCTGTTTAACATATTTATCAATGATCTCCCACTTTGCTGCCCTAAGTCCAGTATCTCTTTATACGCAGACGACGTCGCAATTTGGAGAACTCTCACAAACATTCCCTTTCTCCTACGTCAACTCCAACTGGATCTACATAATATCCACCAGTGGTGTTTGAAATGGGTTCTCTCATTATCTACCGCCAAGTCAAAGGTCCTCGCCTTCTGTAAGAAACTAAGGGGCGATATCTCTTTGCACATTGACAATGTGAAACTAGAATCTGTGACAAATTTCAAATTTCTTGGCATTGTCCTAGACTCTCGACTTAGCTGGAAATGTCATATCGATAATATCTGCACCAAGTGCTGTAAAAGATTCAATATCATGAGATCATTGGCGGGCACAAAATGGGGAGCCGATTCCAAGACACTGTTGATGTTATACAGAGCCATTATTCGGCCTGTTCTTGAATACGGCTCCGAAATGTTCAACACCCTCTCCACCACGCAGGCAAATCGCCTCAGAGCAATCCAGTACAAAATAATGTCTACAAGTATGTACGGGCGCTCTGCCCACTACTCCACTTAACGCCTTACAAGTAGAGTGCAGCGAACTCCCTCTCGAAATCCGCCGAGAGAGGGCGGAACACTTTTACCGCATCCGCCTTGCCTCACTGAGCAATAGTCACCCAGTTCGCTTGAGTGCAACAGATTGCTCACTTTTCACCTATTCCTCTTTTCAATCCGGTAAGGAGCCGGTAAGGAGCCGGTGAGGAGCCTTTTGCCCTACGATTCACAGAAGAGACCCCCATAGTACAGCCATATAAGATGATCCAGCCCCCACCTTGGCACTTAATTACACCAGACATAGATCTATCGATCCAAGAAATGTGCAGTAAAGCTGACTCCACTTTCTTACAATTATAGAGCAGCCTTGAGGTGATCGGCACCAAGTACATTAACCATCTACATATATACACAGATGGGTCCTTTGACCCGATTACCAATAGATCAGGTATCGGGATATTCATCCCACATTACAAAGTATCTATCTCTAAACGAATCTCAAATGTGTCTGTTTGTCGGGCTGAGAAAGCAGCCATCTTGATCGCCCTTGAGTGGCTTGAAATCCTCTGCCCCCTACAGGCAGTGATTTTCTCTGACTCTCTGAGTACTTTACAAGAACTATCCCATTTATCTGCCCATCAAGACAACCTAGCATCTGAGATATTACTCAAATGCTCCAGCATTATCACAAACGGTTGTCACCTAACGTTCACCTGGGTACCTGCCCATTGCGGCATACTAGGAAACGAAGAAGCAGATAAGGCTGCCAAGAAAGCCTTGATTCAAAATTCAATCGAATGTCAAATCCATCCAAGTGTAAGTGAACTGAAGATTTCAGTCAAGTCTCAAATGAAGAAAAAATGGCAGGAAATGTGGAACTCATCTCCACATGGGCGACACTTGTTCAATATCCACCCAACAGTAAACACTCCCTTTGCCCCTAACTGCGCAACCAGACGCAGTGAGTGTATAGTCCATAGACTTTGTATGGGTCGAGCATGTCTGGCATCTTTCCTACACGTTATTGGAAAACATCCAAACGGTCTCTGTTCCACCTGCAACACTCCTGAAACCGTAGAACATTATCTTATGCAATGTCGAAAATATGATGCCCAAAGGACATCCCTCCGTCAAAGGATGGGGAACTTACCATTCACTCTCACTAACCTACTTTCCTGCCAGTCTATTACTCACTTACTACTTTACACAAAGGAAACATTATGTTTAACGAACTGTAGATGTCTATATTGACCAAGAGACAAGGCCAATAAATCTCTAATCAACCCTTCCGGTATATATGAAATATACCTATCTTTTTTTCTTGTTTTTTAACAGTTAAGGTATGAACCTTTCACCCTAGTGTGAGTACACATATACATTTGGTTCTCTTTTCCTTATATTTCTCATGCCTAGCTCTATAGTCCCATTATCCACATATGCTGAGATATATTGGATAATTTATTAAATTTGGATATCAATACTGATGTCTATATTCAGAACAGCTGTTGGATACACATATGAATCATCTTTCCATTTAACGGAAATCTCTGAAATATACGTCTGAACCTGCGGTTTGGATTCAACCAACCTCCTACATTATTCCACGGTATTAACACCCTTTCCATTTTGCACCTTCTCTGATATGCTCTAATCTATAATATTACCTTTAAGGTAATTAAACTACAAACGGTATTTAAACCAGATTTTCAACACATAATATAGGCTAGGGTAGTCACCTAGGGCCTGCATCTCAGTGTATCAATACACGTGTTTACACGTGAGTACACAGACTTACCTTTCCCCTCTATGTGAGTCAACATACACTTTGTTTTGAGACCAATAAAGGTACAAACTCTCACCTCACGTCAGTGAGAATATACATAAATATTGTATATTTTTATACCCACCTTAATTTCATCCGGGTTCTTAACCCGATACTATCCCTGCTGAATTTACCTTTCTCAGCACCTCCTTTACAGGAAGAGTGATCAGAATTAGAAACTACTAATATCTCCGTTCAGTACACTAATGTACAACTAAACGGATATTACTGATAAATATAATTATCCGAAATACGTGTCTGAACATGTGGTTCAGACTCAACAGCTGTTTGATACACCTTTAAAGCATATTTCCATTTCATGGAAATCTCTCAAATATACATCTGAACCTGTGATTTGGGGTTCAAACAACCTCTTACATTTTTATAAGGTATACACCCATCCTCCCTTTAGCATCTCTTCTATTATGCTTTAATTTATGATATTACCTTTTACAGTAATGTAACTAGTTAGGTTTTTATACCTTATCTCTGAATATATAACAGAGACTTGAGAAGGGCCTAAAGCCTTTATTCTTAGTGTATTCATACACATATTTTAAACAATTTTCATCTCTTCCATTCCTTCTACTTAGCTACAAATAAAACTCCCGAGTAGCCGTATTTTCTCACCAAAACCCCCTCTTCCTCTTTCGCTTATATTTTGTGAGTCAACATTTTGTCTCGAAATCAGCGAAGGTAAAAATTCTCACCTTTGTGAGATTATATATAAACACTTTATATTTTTAAACCAACTCGTACTCCATTCGGGTCCTAACCCAATAGACTTTTTATCAAATATACCTCGCAATACACTACCTGAAATATACTGAAACAGTGATCAGAACGAAAAAACTACTGATATCTCTTTTCAGTACAATTATGTGCAATTAAGCGGATACAAATGAATATGGTCTCTGACATAAGTCTCCGAACATGTACTTGAGACAAAACCAACCTGGTATTTATATCACAGGGTAGGTATTAATTTCCTTATATTTATCTTCCCAATATACTTTGTTTATAATATTACCCCCTGGGTAACATAGCGAAACGAAATATCTGCATATGAAAATATATTAACCGGGACACATGTAAGCCCCTATATTTAGTAAAAGTGTTTGCACAGATCGATTTTTTTTCCTCCTAGATCGACCGCTACCTGACAAAAAATATATAATGCGATGTAGCTATGTATCGGCATAAATTATATACAGTATACTGCTGACATATGCTAACTTATTTATCACATGGTAGCAATATCAGCAAATATTCACCCTGGATATTTGTTACATAAAAAAAAAAATTATATTATAAGACGCACCGTTACCTTTCTCTATATCAGTGCAACGATATATTTTCTCTCTGAATCTCACTCTTTACATTCTTTCCTTCTGCATACAAAAAATAAAAATAAATAAATAAAAAATACAGCAAATTGTAATATTATTTTCCGCTTTTGGTTTATTCAACCCGAAGTGTAAACCAAAACAGACATGATACAAATCGAAGCGATTTGATGTTTACGTTTCATGATAATTCACTCCTTTCACTTCTTTCTCTCTTCTTCTTCCTCTCCCCTCTCTACCTCTAACCTGTCCCCTCACTGACCTTAATTCCATCTTCTCTCCTGATCGCTATTTGCAATGCGACTTAGATCTACACATATGCGCATACTCTACTCTCCCGAATATGTACCGACTAGAAATGTGTGTTTAAAAATGTATCCCAGATTTAGACCCACGTGTTCCTTATCACTTAGGTCTATCACTATTTCTCTATGCTGAATGCTATCATCACGGTATTAGTCTACTCTCTTACCGCTTTCTGAAATAAGACCTAATTTCCGAAAACTCAACCTCAGGGTTCCCACAGATATTTGAAAACAGAATTACATGACTTTTCCATGACTAAATTGCTGCTTTCCAGGACTTCCTTTCTGGCACGGTTTCCAAAATCAGACACGTTTTGATGGCCTCCACCTCCCCTCACAGCCATCCGTTCCACCCACTATCTTACTCATGACACGTACATCTATTATCATTAGTATATGTCCCGCGAGTTATGTAGAATTTGGGATGTCACAAAAATGGGAAAAATGGAAATCATGAACACCAATTATAATGGCAGAGTATGAGAGTTGCGAGACACGACAAACTGGAAAGCTGCCATAGCCAAGAGGTAAATGCAATTCCATGACTTTTCCCTGACTTTCCATGACCACAAATTTTTCCAGGATTTTCCATGACTGTGGGAACCCTGCAACCTAGACCTACATTGATGCATTAACTTAGTATAGATATTTTATCAATCGGTATAACTATCTACCGATTATACATGATACCGACCCTATCCCACTCTGTCCCACGTATTACAATATATCTGAATACTTATTCAGAATTTTACTTGGATATGCCTCATAGACATAAAAGCAGTCTGTATTTTTGTATATAAGTCTCGTCTTCTGCCTCTTATACAACAATATTAATTTTTGTTGAAAAGCATTAAACTTATATATCATTAAACATTTTGTAACTAAGATCCAGACAGCACTAAATTCTGCTACCGATGTCTTCCGACGCGCTTCTAGTTAGACCTGCTTTCTTCTAACCTTATACTCCTGTCTCTCTTCATCCTACCTTCACCTCATCCTTAACCTCTTTCACAACCTTGAATATGTATTCCAAAAGGAATATCATTTCAGGAGATCTGACATAAGTGACAGTACACCTTTTTTCAGTTCAACCACATACTTTAAAATTAATCAATCTCCCTTCTATTTTTTTTTGACCAAAATATGACTAATGATTATAACTTCTTAAAAGAAAAAAAAAATATTTGTTGTATATTTTTGGTATTCTCCCTGTACACCCATATCAGTTAGCAATTTTTGTGCCTCGATATTACTTAATATTTATTGCTTTGGTAAAGGGCTGACCAATGGTCAGAGTGATGAGTACAGCGCCCTCTACCGCCCTAGCTGACCATCCTACCTATGTATCTATCCTATCTCTCTACCATATTATCTGCTAATCTCTTACCACTGTCCCCATTTCGATGATATCCCTGCCTGCTAGGCTCTTATCTAAACCTAGGCCGATAGAAAAGGCGCCCGCCCCCGGAAAAGCCCAGAGACTTAACCGTGGGTCGACTTGAGGGTCTTAGGCCCTCCTGTCGACGGGAATGGCGTAACCCTGCACTTCGGTACAGGAGTGGGCAGGTGATATCTGATTCCTATCTACCTGTTTCTCTCTACATCACGCACGTGTGTGTATGAGTGAGTGTATGTATGTATTTGCATATGAATGTACAGGAAATTGTAATGTATATCAAAGTGCCTTGAGCACATAATTTACAAAAAAAAAAAAAAAAAAAAAAAAAAAAAAAACAGCCACTCGTCCATAAAAGAAAAAATTAAATGAAATTGAATAAATATATGTGTAGGTATATTATATATCTGATATAATTCAAAATCCAATATGTATGATTATGTTTATTAATAAAATATGATTATATCACAACCAATTCATTTTTTGGAGAAAATTGCCATAGTGTATTAGGCAGACCTCCATTAATTCAAAACAACAACAACTATGCTCATTGCCTGACGAAGACTAGCAGTTTTAGCAGTCGAAACGTCGCAACCTCTCAACGTCTGCACATCGTGAGACAACTGATTACTTTCTTCATTCAAGCTGAAGTTCCTTGTAAAGAAACTGCAAGCATGGTACGTAGAACACCTTCGATCATTTGAACTTGATGTGTCTCCTATCCGCTCTCATGTTGTTGTGGAGCCCGATGAGCTAGCTGATCCTCATCCTTTGATTGCATACGGGATTGTAGGAAGAAGAATGGTAACACTGAAGAGATTCATCCACTCTCCTTTCTAGGTAAATTCCACGATATGCACTATACGCACACTAACATGCATGTCCAAAAAAACGAAAAAAATAGTCCTCAATATCTAGGTTTAGAGCAGGGTGGTGGTTTTGTATTTTGGAATACTTTTCACCTTTCAAGGTTTTTTTTTTCTTTGAAGTGTCATGCACTTGGGGCTATGAGTTCACAGCACATTTTGCAACAACATGTTGGCTCTGAAAAGAGGGATTTTGCTTAGATTCTTGTCACATACACTGTAGAATCAACGGAAAATGGAAGTTTTCATAAAATGTTGAAGGATACGAAGTAATGTAATCACCAAATGCATTTGAATCATATCTACCATTAAAAATATATATCAAACTGAATTTTGCAAGTTCATAAAAAGGGGCACTCTGGTAGAGAAACTTTTTTTTTTTTTCAACAGAAGTAGAAAAATCTGACAAACAAAAAAAAAGCTTGGAGAAAGTTTGACCTAGAATAGCGAAGTTATTTCATTGACGACATAAATTGGTTATACATGTATTTTGTGCGTTGTGTCACATTGTCCTGTCACATGTTATGATGTACCTGTACCTGTACATGTATGATCATCCTTTCTCTCCTATTGCCTATATATTATTTTTTTCTTTTTGCTGTTGAAATCTTGTTGAATAATCTAACACAAAATTGTTTTCCCTTTCTTGATGGATGCCTGTATTTCGATGTACCCATTAATGCAACTCTGAGAATAATTTTCATCAAGTTGAGGACATTAGATTTTACGGAGGAATCATGATTTCAATAAACTCAAAATATGATATGTATGGAAAATCAGGTATCATTTCCAAATTTATTGAACTTAATTCAAATAGTAGAAATTATGGAAATGAATATTCTACTTTTCAATGATAGTAACCTTGTAAAGAAAATACATTTGTCACTGTTTGCTCTAAATATATACTCTTTATTCAGTATGAACAAAAAATGTACATCAGACTGATATTGTGCCTTATATTTATTATATTGTCCTATTTCCCAATGAAAAATGATTTCTTTATAAATGGAACTTATTTTGATATATCAGTGGGTACAAATACACACATAAATTTGTTATGAAAGAAAAATATTTTCATGCTGAATTAATTAAAAACAAGATTTTAGCTCCACAAAATATAACAAGGCAATTAAAGAAGGGTGGTAATCATATGCCATAACACATGTAACAGTACCATGTGTCACAATGCTCATTTGCATAAAAGTAACTCTTGTAATACTAATGCATGGGTTATTGCTTTGTTACTTATGGTCTGTTTCTAGGTAACCCCCCCCCCCTTTTTTTTTTTTTTGATGAAGTTGTATTTCCGATATTGAACTGTTAAAGATAATAGATAATAGATTTCCCTGGGAGTATACTCCTTTCAATGTATGCACAGAGATGCAAAGTAGTACTGATTGCCAGTAATTATTCCCAATTATTGCTGAAAACTGAGAAAATACCAGTCTTCACACAAAATGCTGATTTTGTCTTCAGAATACTGATTTTAAGAATTTGAATATTTAAAATGTTTATGAGCACTTAGGTGTCTCACTGGATATGTACCTGTAGATAACTGTAAATACACGAAAAAAAAGTAATTAAGGTAAGTTAGATAAAATTTCATATGCTATGAATTTTTAAGTGCTTTCCACAATCAGATTTGTCATTACTTTCAACAACAAAAAACTAGATATATCGCTACGGCTACTGATATGCCTCCGCCATAATGCATGGTTCTCCTAATAGGTCTATAGTACAATGTCTTGACAATGTGTGATGACAGTTTCACACAATTGGCAAAATATTAAAATGACAGGTTTGACACAAATGTGCTGAAAGTTCACTTTCCTAAAAATAGGTTCAATTGGATGAATGATTAAAATGTCAGAGTGCAGGTATTTGGGGAACTGATGATTTTTACTTGACTTTTGACCCTTTTATAAGTTTATGCATTGAGTAATTTTCAAGGTATTGAGAAAAAGTATAATTTCAGTATCAAATGGGAAAATAGCATTATCTAAACCTGGCCTTTGACCTTTGACCTCACAGTTCCAAAGAGAATCACTGTTAGGTTGAACATGCATAAATATGTAAGTTTCATGATGATACCTTGAGTTACTTTCGAGATATGGAGGAAAAAGCGCAATTTAGCACTTTCACTTGACCTTTGACCTTTTGACCTTTGACCTTTTGGCAAGAAACTTCCCCAAAAAATATATATATTGGGTAATACATGCCATACATCAAGTTTAAAAAAAAAAAACCTTCAGGCATATTGCATTTTAAGGAAAGTAGTGATATTTTGAGGAGTTGACCTTGACCTTTGACCCCCCTGACCTTTGACCCATGACCCCCAACTTCCCTAGATAATCACTGCCCATCGGTACAAGCATATATACTAAGTTCCATGAAGATACCTTGAACCATTTGCGAGATATGGAGAAAAACATGAAATTTCAATTTTTTTTTCTTCACAAAATAACCTATGACCTTTGACCTTTGACCCTGTGACCCTAAAATCCACACAAAGTATTATCCCCCAAGGATATACCCTCATACCAAGTTTGATGTAAAACCACCACACGGTTCTTGAGATATCGACAAAAACAAAACGGGACGGACGGACGTACGGACGGACGTACGGACGGACGGACGGACGGACGGACGGACGGACGGACGACCCGAAAACATAATGCCTCCGGCCACTTCGTTGCGGAGGCATAAAAAAGACTAGCAACAAAAAGCTACATCGGAGCACCCTGACTCAATCTTACATGTGGTTTTCTTTTAGTTATTATGTAAGATGATTCTGTTGCATTGCATTTTGTATTTGTCTTATTTATCAAGACTCTCATTTTCTTGTTATTTAGGATACTGGTAGATCTGCTGAGATGGAAGGTACTGTGAGACTAAGAATCCAGCTGTGAGAGGAAGACTTCGTTAAATTAAACCTTCCAGATGGGCTACCGTCTTCAGTTGATGAACTGACAGAGATAATAAGGAACCGGTTTAACATTCGTCATGATTTCAGACTTCATTACTTAGACCCAGACTTTGATACCTTTGTAAATATCTCTGAAATCACTGATATTTTTGACCGTGCAACAGTGAAAGTAGTTGCATTGTCTGTCCCAGATTCAGATTTGGAGAGCAGCATTGAAAAAAGCAGTGAAGCTGGCACGAGCATGTCGTCAGAGGATACGGTGTTACTGGATTCTCCAGACTGCAGCCAGAACCCATGGCCATTGAAATTCCGCATCCCTACTTTCCCCTATGATGTTGAGGCAAAACTGAAGAAGGGGAATCAGAGGTGCCAAGAGGATGGAACACTGCTGACACAGGGAGTAGTGAATAAGGGTGCCATCATTGAAAAACTGGCAGAAACAATTTATGGCTTCAAGGCATATCCTACAGACTTGCAATTATCACAAGTTGCAGAGGCACTTGTGGAAACACACCCTTGTCTTTGGGAGCCTTTTGGATCAGGTTTCTATGGTTGGAAGACCAGTCTGACTGACAAGATGGGGAACTACCGTACAAAACTGCATGCAAGTGGCATTGCTGGAGTCTGGGTCAATGATCTACAACACAAAAGGCCAGGAGAGGAAAAACCAGCTAAAGCAGTAAAGAAACCCAAGAAAGCGGAAGTAAACTATTTACCTGATCATCCATTAGGGGAGACACCAGAATCCTTGGAGGAAGAGAGGGCGAGCCTCGTAACTGACTTCAGAAAAAGGGGCAGTGAAGGAGAGGTTGCTCAAAAGATGGAAAAGACTTATTCTTCTAGGAGACAGGAGGTTGTGAATGGAAAACCTCTAGTCTCGGTCTTGAAGGAGAGATGGCCAGCCCTATTTACAGAGTCACAAGTATAAGCTTTCACCTTTAATGGAGGGAATTCATGGCAATTTACAGAAATCAGTGACATACACATGTCATTGGCGTGTAACATGTGTGTAACTTTATATCATCAGTTGTCAATGGAAGCTCAGAAGGGGGGGGGTATCACACAGAGAAGCTCAACAAACTTTTTTTTTGTGATTGGAAAATGCTATGTTACCCCCTTGCTACCCCTCCATGCATCTGATAAATCCTGAATCTGTCCCTGATTGCTCTTGTATACATATATTTGGAGATGTCCTTAAATTTTGTATTGGAGCTAGAAGAAAATAAAGATTCAGTTATATTTAGAAGGATAAGGACATTTTGGATTACAAAAGTTTTCTATTGATGAATATGCACGTTATTTTGATAAAGTAGTGAAAAGATCACTGAGCAAGTTCATGCTTTTTTGTTTTCGTTTTTCTTTAAGCTTTTGTTACCTATTTTTTGTGCAAACTTTGTTTTTATGCACTTACAGGTGAATGCGGAATTCAGAAGGCTGACTGCTTTGCATTTACAGCATGTATTCTTCCAAAACCTCGACAAGAGCCTAGATAGGATGATTGCGATAATGAGGCTGAAAGGTGGAGCGCAGGGAGCGAAAATCCAATCTGCTCTCAAGTTCTTGGAACAAGCACCAGTAAGCTTAAGTTTACCTGCATTTATTTCAATGTTCTTAAAATGTGTGGAAATTAATAGGAAATAGTTGTTTTACTCCCCACCATCATATGTGTTGTGGGGGCCAGGGTACGCATTCATTATCTTATGTTAGGAGCTTTTTTTTTTTTTTTACATTGGAGCTGCCAGTGAATATCTTGCGGCTATTTCGTATTTAAGGGGCTACTCTTCTCGCACATCAGCTATTAGATTTTGTAAACTAACTAGTTTATATTACCTAAACAGCACAAAACATTGTTTAGTTACATAACTGCATCAAAACAATCCTCCATTTGCTTTGTCGTTGATACAGTGTATAACAATGAGTGTTTTTTTTTTAAATTTGCTATATCATTGGCAACACATGTTAATGAGATTAGTTGCCCCAACCATGAGGATTTTGAGAAATGTAGGGGTGATAAGGGCTGAAATGAGTGCAAGGCTTAGATTATCAAATAACTTGATTCACTGGCATTCATAATTTCATTCACTTAATACTGCATGTTACAAGATTTTCAGTTTTTCATCTCTAATAGATGCATACATGCAAAATATACTTGGACATGTATGATGTACAATGTATCTGCACAGGTACAGTATGTGTGTGGTTACTGTCATTCCACAAGTAATTGTAGAGTCACTTCAAACATGGGAATGTTTATACATTTTGTTTTTCTATTTGAAAATAATTTCAATTTTCTTTCAGAACGACATTAATGTCAAGAGAGAGTGCATCCTGAAAGGTCTGATACATCTTCTAGGCGAGGAGAGTTCTGCTTTGTTTACAGAAGTAGAGGTAGGTTCTTTTATTTTGAAGGATACAGAGTATTGCTATGGTGTCCAAATTGATTTACAGCTGAACCCTCATGGGGCCCGGGATCTTTCGGCTTCCTCGCACCGAAATTGGCATGGACGTTGCCTAGGTTTTATCTATGAAAGGATATAGTTATTTCTTCCGAAATTGCTGCATTATGTCAATTATGCTTATTTATGCATAAAATCGGGCATCTTCCTATAAATCTTTCAATGAAGCTCTGAAAGTGTGAAAAGAAATTCTGGATACTCTTTCTATTGTTCTTTATGAGTTTAAAGGTTAAGTCCACCCTAGAAATTTTACATTTTCAATAGGAGAATAATGTGAGCAGCATTAAAAAAAAGGGGGGGGGGAAACAGACATTGTCAAAATTGGTCAAAGAATAAGAAAATTGTGCTCATTTATATTTTCTTGTAAATTACTCTTGCCTGTGCAAATTGGCAACACTGGTGACATCAAATGCGAGCAGCTCTTTATTCATATTGTACTTAAAATTTCACATTTTCGCAATTTTTATATCCTTTCATATACACAATGTATGCTATGTAGAAAGCTATTTTCCTCAATATACATGGACTAGGGGATCTGAAAAGGCATAGTCCCGAGATATTTCCGAAAATCTAAAATTTCTTGTGCAGAGTGAACGGAGAGTTGCTTGCATATGTCATCAGTGTTGCCAATTTGCAGAGCTGCAACCAGCATAGTAGAAAATGTAAATGTACATGAGTTTAATTTCCTTATTCTTTGACCAATTTTTATTTTTAAATGTTCAAAGCTTCAAATATATCCCCTTTTTAACACAATAGTGAAACATCTTGGGTTTACTTTCTCTTTAATGGTAAAAAATTGGTATCAGAACTTTTACGTATTGTTTTTGTCAAACGGCAATCATGACCTATTTTAACTGCAAAAATGTGATTTTACCATAAATGGCCATTTCCCATTAGTTTTGTACACAAAACCACCCCCCCCCCCACCCAAAAAAAAAAAAAAAAAAAAAAAAAATCAGTTGTTAAGCCTGCTCTGCACTGCGGCTATGAGTTTAAAATTTGCCCCCTTCAAAGGTTTTGTTTAATACACTTTGCATAAAAATTTTTGCCATAAAAAACTCTGGCAAATTTTTTGCCTTTTTTTTTATATGTTAAAGTCAATGGCAGATTTTTTTTTTTTTTTTTTTTGCCAGAGGTTTATTTGCCAGAGTTTTTTTTTCATGGCAAATAGTTTTATGCAACGGGCCCCTGGCCTTATAAAGGTTTAAAACGACCTATTCTTCTACATAAAAAAAAAAAAAAAAAAAAAAAAAATTAATTCCCCATTGCAACAATATGGTGACGGGACATTTGCTCTTGGGACAGTTGCTCAGGCCCTAATTTCTTGGAAGTTGATTGGGGTTTTTTGTTCAGAATAATGTGAATATCAGGATATATACAGTGTTAGGTTCGTTTGATTGTTTATGCTCTAGAAATTTTTAGCTCACCTGAGCAGAATGCTCAAGTGAGCTATTGCGATCGTTCATCTTCCGGCGTCCGTCGTGCGTCGTCCGTCGTGCGTAAATTTTTTTACATTTTGATCTTCTTCTTGAAAACCCCCAAGACGGATTTCAGCAAACTTGGTAGGTAGCATTCCTTGGGGGATGGGATCTTAATTTGTTCAAATGGGCACCATGCCCCCCCCCCCCCGGGGGCCCCCTAGGGAGCCCAAACCCCTCAAAATTAGGAATCTTAAAAAATCTTCTTCTCTAGAACCAGAAGTGATGGAGCTTAGTTAATGCTATGACCGTAGTACATTGATGACTGTAGTTTCAAGTTTGTTCATGGCGGATCCAGGGGTGCCCCCCTTGGGGCCCTGTGGGGGTCCATATTGGGGCCTAAATTGTACATTGTCCTATTCCATTTGAAAATGTGCGATATAATTTTCACCAAACCTGGTAGGTAGCATCCTTAGGGGGATAGGACATCAATTTGTACAGATGGCCACCATGCCCCCCTGGGGGCCCCAAGGGGGGCTCAACACCCCCCACCCCCAAATTGGGGTCTAAATTGTACATTTTCATATTCCTTTTGAAAACGCATGATCAAATTTTCACCAAACTTGGTAGGTAGCATCCTTAGGGGCTAGCATCTCAACTTGTACAAATGGTCACCATGCCCCCCTGGGGAGCCCGGGGGGTCAATCCCCACATTGGGGCCTAAATTGTACATTTTCAAATTCCTTTTGAAAATGCGTGATCAAATTTTCACCAAACTTGATACATGTATGTAGCATCCTAAGGGGAAAGGATCTCATTGTTCAAATGGTCACCATGCTTCCCTGGGGGCCCCCAGGGAGGCCCAAACCCCTCTAAATTGGGACCTAAACTGCACATTTTCATATCCCTTTTGAAAACGCATGTTCAAATTTTCACCAAACTTGGTAGGTAGCATCCTTTATAGGGGGTAGGATCTCAACTTGTACAAATGGTCACCATGCCCCCCTGGGGGGCCGGGGGGGTCAAACCCCACATTGGGGCCTAGATTGTACATTTTCAAATTCCTTTTGAAAATGTGTGATCAAATTTTCACCAAACTTGATATGTAGCATCCTAAGGGGGATAGGATCTCAATTGTTCAAATGGTCACCATGCCCCCCCCCCCTCCTCCCGGACCCCCCCCCCCCCCCAAAAAAAAATAATAATAATAATAATTAAATAAATAAATAAAATAAGAAGTCTTTAAAAATCTTCTTTAGAACCAAAAGTGATGCAACTAAGTTGATGCTGTGACTAAGTACGTTGATTACTGTAATTTCAAAGTTGTTCATGGGAGGTCCAGGAGTACCCCCCCCCCCCTTGGGGTTCTGAGGAGGGTCAAGGAGTTTGGAATTTTTATATTTTTTTTCAAAAGCACATGCTCGAGTTTTCACCAAACTTCGGAGGTACAGTGCACTCCCGTTAGAACGAACACGGTTATAACAAAATTTCGTTATAACGAAGTAAAACTTCTGGTTCCAAAATTATCACCATTAAAGTCTATGGTACAAAATTCGCTTATAACGAACACGGTTATAGCGAAATATTCGTTATAATGAAGTCTTTTTCGAGCGCAACTGACAAAGAAAAACAAAAGAAATGTGATCTGTTATAACGAAATGCGAATTGCTTTCGAAAATACGTAGCGGAACAAGTATTTATAGCGTCTCTGTATGGGCGAACGCTTCACATCACCGTGTGTTCGCTCCGTGTGTCACGCACAGTTTCTGAGGGGAACTTGCGTTTAATATTGTAATACAATAATCCCATTGCATTTCACGTATCTTTCCAGTGTATGATGAGTATTCAGTAAACAGAATACATATGCGTGGCTTCCTTGTTTTCATTATATATTGTATATGTTCGGTTATAACGAAATTTCGTTATAACGAAAGAAAACTGCTGGTCCCGAACATTTCGTTATAACGGGAGTGCACTGTATAATTAAGAGGTTGAGAGCACCATTCTCCACCTGGGGCCCTCTGGAGCGCATGCTTGGGGTTGGGAATGGGGAAGGGGACGGGGGGATATATACAATGTACCCTAAATAAAGGTATATTTACAAATCTTCTCTAGAACCCGAACTGTTTGAAATGAGTTAACGCTTTAATTAATTACATTGATGACTTCAACTTAAAGTTTGTTCATGGCAGATGCGGGAGTGCCCCCCCCCCCCATAGGGGTGGGGGTCCAACTTGTGGCCTATATTTTTGTATAATTTTATATTCCTTTCAAACGCACATCCTTGAATTTTCACCAAACTTGGCAGGTGTAATTGAGAGGAGCACCATTCTCCACCTGGGGCTTCTGGAGCACATGCCGAGTGGTGGGGGATGGGGGGGGGGGGCTTTAACGATGTACAAACCACTAAAGGAATATTTACAAATCCTCTTCTCTTAGAACCAGAGGTGATTGAGAAGAGTAAATGCCATAATCCATTACATTGATGATTGTAGCTTCAAGTCTGTTCATGACAGATATGGAGCCCACCCCCCCCCCCCCCCCCGGGGCCCGTGGGGGGTTCCAAATTTGGGGTCCAAATTTTACATTTTTATATTCCTTTCATTAATGAAAGCTCATTATTTTCACCAGCTGTAATTTGAGAGGATGATAGCACCATTCTCCACCTGGGGAGCACGATGGGCACAAATCCCATTTTTTTTTCTTTTTTGTTAAATCACACTGCATCATTAGATTTTCTGAATAGAATCCCCTTAACAGGTTCCTATCAGTGTGATGGAGTATACAAATAAACTAGTAACCCTAGAGGCCCTCAAAGCTCTCCCCACCACCAAGTCTGCTATTTCTTTAAGGAAGTAGTCTGCAAGAATACATGGAAGGTGAACTTAGGATACTCAAGTGAGCGCTAGACCCCTGGGTCTCTTGTTGTTTTGGGTTTTTCTTTTTTTGCTTGCCGTTCAAGCAGATTATTATTAGAAACTGATGTATTAGAAAAGGGGAAAGAAAATGATCAGTTTTTGTCCTACTGTGTTTCCTTAGTGCATATGAAGAGTTTGTTTGCAAAAACCGATAAGTCCATTTTTGAAGATTTTGAAGTATGGTCTCTGTCATAAATCACTAAATAATACCTTTTAAATGATATATTGGTCACTACATATAAAGGTACATTTTTGAAGTTATGGTCAAAAGAAGCAAAAATTTTCTTATTGTCTTTATTTTTCTTGACCTTTAACCGCAAATATCTCCATTTGACAATTTTGGACTTATCGGTTTTTGCAATCAAACTCTTCATATGTACCTTAAAATACTTTTATTTATCTGATATGATTTTTCACACAATAATCGTTTTTATTAAAATTAGAGATTTAGCATGGAGTATTTGTTAAATTTACAGCTTATGACTTCATTATGAAAGGATAGTCCAGGTCATCTTATAGATGATTTTCATAGCAACATTTGGATTCATCAAAATCAGATCAGAAATTTAAAATTTCGGGAAACAGAATAAGCCATGCAAAATATAAACTTTTTGCAAGCATGCAGTAATCACGTCTGATTTTGTTTTTATTCATATGTTTTTGTTTAGTTGCATGAATATCATTACATGCATCAGTTAGCATAGTTCATATGTTCATCTTTTTGATAAGAATAAATAAATGTTCTTTATATTTAATGGCAAAGAAAATGCAGCTAAATGTGTATTCACATTAGACTCTACTGGTTGAGATCGTATTGTGATGTACAGTCCACTCCTGTTATAGTAGTGAGATGTTCATGACCAAGTGAATAACATTGTAATGAAATCCTTTTTGATATAGATACATGTCTTAAACTGGAACCAGGGGATGTACTCGTGCCTTGTTTTACAGAAACTTGAAATACTGCTCATATAATAGGAGTAGACTGCATGTATGCATACTCTAAAAACAAGCTAATCAAATTTGATGAGGATCCAGATCAAAAGGCGACTTATTAGGTTTCTATTCAAATTTTGAATAGATTATGTTCATTTTTGAATAGATTCTTCTCAGATTTGATTTGAAATCTAACAAAAATGAATAGAATCTAATGAAAATGATTAGAATTTATTCAAAATTTGAATAGAAACCTAATAAGTCCCCATTTGATCTGGGTCCTCATCACATTTGATTAGTTTGTTTTTAGAGTGATATGTTTTCACAATCACAATTTTTAGTATGGTTATTGAAGCAAGTATTCATAATACACAAAAAGACACATATCAGCATTAGATCAATCCTGACAATTTATTTACCATTTCTGTTTGCCTTTTTAAAATCTTGAACTTTATATTACAAAGGGATATTCATGTATAAACATTACAGGATAAGTTCACCTTCACATAATTGTGAACTGAGTGAATGCAGCAAAATGAGTAGAACACATTGGTGAAAGTTTGATGAAAATCGGACAATCTGTTCAAAAGTTATGAATTTTTAAACTTTCAGTGCTGCCACTGCTGGTGGAGAAGACTACTGCACTTGATGATGTCACATGCATAGAACAAAATATAGAAAGTAAAAAGACAATTCAACATATTTTCACTTTTCTAAAATAACAAAAGAGCTCTTGACTTGCCTTTGTCAGAAGGTAGGGGTAATGGTATTACCCTTAACATGCCAGTTACAAGTCAAGGGAATGTATACTTTACATATAAAATGACATTTATTTACAAACATAGACTAAACCATCTTATACAAGAACGTGGCGGAGGCATAAAAATAAATAAAAAATTACTATGAAAATCGATGCTCCAGCTGATTCTACTTAATTCATCCTTGTAAAATTAACAAACAAGCTTTAAGTAGATGTTAAGTTCTGGAAATATTTAAGTAGATTTTACCTATATAAAACTAGTAAAATATAACCCATTAGATGTCTTTATCAGAACTTAATTTTGGAAAAAGTTATATTTACTCCAAAAAAAAATGATTCAATCTGTTTAAGAAATTAAATCAAGTAGAATCAACAATTTCTTTTTTTGACAGTGCAGATATTGGATCTGAGCTTGCACGCAAGCTATGTAGATGTGAAGTTGAAAACTTCTAGGCACATACAATGCAGTTCTAAAATAAATCCTTGTCAAGGTAAATTCACTCAAGCTTCTTTAGATTTGCCTACTCGGCCTCATATGTCTGCTCCTCCACATCAGTTGTAGTAAGATTCTCACAACTATTAGCACATTGATTATTGGCTTTTTAATGTTTTTTTTTTTCTAAGTTTGAATAAGTCATCAACAACTTTAACATTCTCTTCTACAAATTGAAATGAATTAATAACATCAAAGAAATTAATTTACTTCTAATTTGGATTCATTTTTACATTGTGCACAACAATTTGTTGTGCCTTATTAGTTTTTGTTGATACTTGTATTCTATTCTTTTTGATAAAGTTGCACAGTGAGCTGAAAGTGAATTACAATGGGACAAAAGTGACTGATATGGGAATCACTTGGTTTCTTTACTGTATATCAACATATGAAGAGTTTGTTCGCAAAAACCAATAAGTCCATTTTTGAAGATTTTGAAGTATCGTCTCTGACATAAAGTACAAAATAATACCTTTTAAATGATATATCGGTCACTACATATAAAAGTACATTTTTAAAGTTATGGTCAAAAGAAGCAAAATTTTTCTTATTGTTCTCTTTATTTTTCTTGACCATTAATCGCAAATATCTCCATTTGGCAAATATGGACTTATCGGTTTTTGCAAACAAACTCTTCATATGTATCCTGAAGGATATATTATATCAGGAGTTAATCCCGATGGCACAGTCTAATGGCATGTCATCTGTTACAATCGGGAATCAATGGAACAGTATTAAAGAACTTCTGTGGTGGGTCGGTTGTTAATGATGCACTATGTACTATTACAACAGGTAGGTGCAAGATATTTACAGTTTTTCAGAATATTAAAGACTGTAGAAAAAAACAATGTCATCAAACTTAGCCAAGGTGACAGAAGGTACACTGGTGCAAGAACCAGGATGAAGCCAGGTGGACATGCAGCAACCTTCAGGAAGTAATCAGCCAGATTTTGACATGCACCTGGAGCAACCTTTGGGAAGGGGTCAGCCAGATAGTGACCTGCTCATGGAGCAACCTTTGGGGAGTGGTCAGTCAGATTGTGACCTGATCCTGGAGCAACCTTTGGGAAGTGGTCAGCCAGATCATGACCAGCAACTGCAGCAACCTTCAAAATGAAGCCAGCCAAATCTTAGCCAGCACCTTGAAGGATGTATGCCAACAGAGTCACACTAGCGAGTACTATTGCTGTAAATTCCAGGGAACAATGGGCCATTATGCATGGAATCTTCAGTTGCAAAAAGGTTTAATGTACTTTTAAAGGCAGCTGTGGTCACTGAGTGTCCTGAGTCAAAGCAGGATCCTTCATGTACAACTTAGTGACATCTACAAGTCGGTGAAGAGTATTAAAGTGATATTACGTTCCATTTGTCTGCTCTTGAACAACCGTATGCAGTTTAACAGTGAATCACCTTGATCATATTTGTGCAGATACTGTTTTGTTTGAGAGTAGATCAAACACTTTAGGTACGACGGTCATCAGCAACATTCTCTTGTAGTAAATGCCAGAAAGCCATATTTCCACGATCTGCAAATTTTAAACATTTGTTTATGCCCAGACACTTCCCCGACATAAAGGAGGAGTAGATACAATTCAATCTGGAACTTGACAGGATGATACTTCGTATCGGCCATGGGCATGTGGAGATGAAAATGGAACTGTCCTTTCTTGGATTGAAGTGGGAGGTTTTTAAAGATGTCGCATTATGCATGGGGTTCTGTTCTGAAGGAACTCGGAAGCATGACCAACATAAGGCATAGGACTGATGCAGATTACAAAACTGTTGGAGTTGATGCAAATTGCCTACTTTGGTTGTCTAGATGAACTCCAATATCATGAAATCTAACACGTGGTCTTGTGATAGTTGTCTGTGCTCAGACATACATTACAATATTCTTTCATATTTTTCTTGGGAAATGTTAGTAAATTTTTATCATGAAGAGATCCTTTTGCACAGCTTTATGAACATTTAAAATGTTCAAAACACAGACAAAATAGTATAATAAATATGAATATATATATAGACATACACACCTAACTTCAGCACGCCTACCTCCACCCATTATCACTAGATATTTTCCGCAACCAGTTACCAACTGATTGCCAGCTTGCAACCAGTTCAAATGTGAATTGTACATCACATCTCTTGATAAAGGGCAGGGCCCGAAAGCTTGAGAATAAAAATCAAACTGAGGATTCAAGCTACGTCTATCATCTCATCCTTTCTCTCACCTACACACTACTAAGATGTGACGGCCCAGGGGTTTAACAAAACACACCTTTCACACCCTATACATATTATATATAAAAATATATATCTTTCATTCCAAAGATTCTTTGTGAGATGATACAAATCGTCCTTGTTGCTGGCGCCATTGTTTTTCAGACAATAAAGCATTGATTTCAAGTTGACTTGCAAAAACAAAAACATCAGTACATTAGTTGCAATAACTATAATAAATCCTGATTCATCTCTATTAGAATTTTTTTTTAGGTGTTGACGAAAGTGGCAGATTTCCCCCATAGGATCAACATGGAATGCATTGAGAAGTTTCTACTGCAGCCAAAGGTGATATCTGTCGAAGAGGCTCGGGGCAGCCCAGAGCAAAGAAGATTTTCACTTCACAGATCCCTGTTGGACGTACAACAGTTTTGGGGTTTTAATAATGCTTTACCACAGGATGCTCATGAACAAGCTCCTGAGACCGGTCAAGAACAAGAGATATGTGAAGAGAATCTGACATGTTTCAAATGTCTACAGAAGATATCAAGTTGCTCCATTTTCATACACTTCCAGTATGTGCAGATATAATATAGATACACGTAATGTGTGCCAAGAATGTCAGATAGTCTTTACTCGTTGCAAGACATGCAAAAGGCATGTCAGAAAATATCGATTTGGTAATGTGGGACCCCAGCCTATTTCTGACAATATGGTGATGTGGGGTTTGAAGAGAACATACAAGTTACTGGTGATAACGAATCTGGGACATGAAATTTCATCTGCATGAGAAGGAAGATAAGCAGAAAGAAATTTCTTCCAAGCCAATTCATGAGGGTGGGAAATCCCGACATATCTTGTCATAACCCATAATATAGGAGTAGAGAAATAAGAGTGTTAGGTCAGAAGAAAGAAATAGAAAAAATCCCTTTCAATTTGAATCTATATTCCTCCGTCCGTGTGTGCTCATGGTTATAGTTTGCTTCTTCTCTGTCAATTCGTGGCGAATTTTTTATTCTGATTGCTCTAACTTCTGAAGTTATAGGTGAAAGCTGCGTAATTTCTATACAAAACATGCGTAAAACAAAATGGCGTTTCAGGTATTTCACAACGGAGTTCGATTCTTAATTGTTTTATCTGATATACATGTACATGTAGGGATGGGTTGGGGCTTCAATGTTCCACACAGAATTCTGAAATTTATCTATCATATAAGCTATGCAAATTTATCCCAGTAAAAATGCTCCCGTACCTGTATTTGGAAGATTTTGATTTTGTTTGTTCTATCTGTAAGGGCTTGGTTGGGACTTCCGAAGTTCGACACAGAATTCTGAAACGAATTTTGCTAATTTATACAACTTCATTCAAAATCAACGAAAATGCTGCTTTTACTTTTTCTTTTTGTTTGTATTTTTACAAGGCCTGGCAGGGGCTTCAAACCCTCTACAAAGAAATCAGAAAGTTATTTATTACAGTATGCAATGTTTGCAAATTTGTCCTTAATGAATAAACCGCAACTTATCTATTTTGCAGCTGATAACGATTTTATGTAGCTCACCAAAGCCGAAGGCGCGAGTGAGCTATTGCAACCGCTTTTTGATCTACATGTATATACATGCTCACTTTCAGCGGGGATTGACGCACTGAGTAAGTTATTAACTAACCGATTATGCTTGTTTGTTTGTTTTCTCTTTTGTATCATCAACAGAAAGCATCAATGATCGCCGCGGAGCGGCCACTTCTTCAAGGATCCGCTGAAGGCCCGATCACTTACGCCATTACATCATCTCTGGACAGTCTGATGGAGAAGGGAAGGCAGAGTCTTCGGGACTTACGAACAATCTCCCTCCACCAGCGGCAGCCATTCTACCACCAGCTACAGGGACTCCACCTCCTCTGGCCCCACTCCCTCCTCAACTAGCACCCGCCACTCCAGCCCCATCGACCCCACCAGCCCCGCCAACCCCACCAGCCCCACTGACTCCGACACCACCAGCCCCATCGACACCACCGACTCCACCAGCCCCGCCGACTCCACCAGCCCCGCCGACTCCACCAGCCCCGCCGACTCCACCAGCCCCGACTCCGACACCACCAGCCCCATCAACACCACCAGCCCCACAGACTCCACCAGCCCTACCGACTCCACCAGCCCCACCAACTCCACCGACACCACCAGCCCCACCGACCCCACCAGCCCCGCCGACCCCTGAGATGGCAACAGTTCTTGCGCGTCTCAATGCCCTGGAGCAAGAGGTGAAAGAGCTCCGTGCTTGGAGGGAAAAGGAACTGAAGAGGAGAGAAAAGAAGATGAAGACTGCGAAGTCGAGATCAGAGATCGGAAGTCGTCTGGAGCACCTCACTGTGGCAGGACAGCGAGTGTTGAAAGTTCAACAGCACGTCGTGGACAGCATGCTGCCATTCGCTCCCTGCCACAGAGATGTGGCCAGACAACTAACGAACATGCTGTTTCTGGACGAGGTGCGTGTGGGGACCAACGTCTCTGGGAGGAAGAACCTCCCTATGAACAGAGAGCGGATCAGCGCTATCAAGACAGACCAGACGACTAACGAACATGCCGTTTCTGGACGAGGAGCGTGTGGGGACCAACGTCTCTGGGAGGAAGAACCAACCTATGGACAGAGAGCGGATCAGCACTATCAGGACAGCTGTCTTTGCCATCTGTCCGACTGCCGGCGAAACGGAGGAAGACGTGTGGAAAAGGTGTGTGAAGGCGATCGACTCTCAAAATCGCAACCTGAGGCACAAGTAATTTTACAAATGAGAGTGGCCAACAAGCAAAAGTTCAAAAAAAATATTACAAACAAATTGAATGATTTTGTTAAGCAATATATACTACATTGCTAATAAAAAACATTCAATCCTCCACTGTCACTAGCCGACACCCAAACGATATGTCAAAAATTCTAATTGACATCAAGGGCTAATTGTTTCCTTTCTTACACCTAATACTCGTGTACATAGAGCAGTCTTTTTCACTATAATTCTTTATGATCTATCGTTTCATATATTTTTCTTTATTGATAAGAAAAATGAGGGTTCATTTTAAAATTGGCTATTCCCGGAATTTGTTATATCAAAGTAATTTTTAGGTTATTTCTTAGTCATACTCAAAATTGTAAACTGATTTTCCAAAATTCAAAAAGTACTATGCAGGAAAGCCACCAGTACTGTCACTCTTTTCGGCCTGTGAAGTCACATGTGAGACTGGATGTATTCCATTTCATGCGTCGGTTTGTAGCTGGCATAACCACAGAGCACCATCCTCTCTTCCAAACCTTCCTCTTGAAGTTGTCCAGTTGCATCTTTGAGTGAGATGGGGTGGATGTCAAGAAGCTGAGGGGGGCCAAAAGGAAAGAGCTGGCAAGTAGAGGACGAGTACCGACAGAAAACACAAGTGACTGCAATTATCTCAACAGGGGAGCTTGCTAAGCACTGCCGAGGACAAACAAGGGGTGTGGAGGAAACCTGGAAATTGATCCAGGCTGTGTTGGATGTCATGTGGGACTTGACGGACAGTACCGACGTTCCGCTGATAAACCAAATCAGCATGGAGAAAGTGTGGCAAGTCCAGCAAAAGCATCTGCCCGGCATTCAGGATGTGCCTGAGGTAGATGTGTACACCCAAGTAGGCCATGTGGTAAAGGGTGGACGACTACAGGTCCTTTGATGCGATAGAGGGTCATCCTCGTTGGAAAGCTTTCATCGCCATCAGTGTTACTTTGTTTCTGGTACGTTGATGGGCATGATTTTATTCTTTTTCTTTTAATCCTACGCCCATGGTGTTTAATGGAAAAAAAAATAATTCCAGGAAGATTGATATTATGCCCCAGCCCGGCTGTGTTGGATGTCATGTGGGACTTGACGGACAGTACCGACGTTCCGCTGATAAACCAAAACAGCATGGAGAAAGTGTGGCAAGTCCAGCAAAAGCATCTGCCCTGCATTCAGGATGTACCTGGGGTAGATGTGTACACCCGAGTAGGCCATGTGGTAAAGAGTGGACGACTACAGGTCCTTTGATGCGATAGAGGGTCATCCTCGTTGGAAAGCTTTCATCGCCATCAGTGTTACTTTGTTTCTGGTACATTGATGGGCATGAGTTTATTCTTTTTCTTTTAATCCTATGCCCATGGTGTGTGGGGACCAACGTCTCTGGGAGGAAGAACCAACCTATGGACAGAGAGCGGATCAGCACTATCAGGACAGCTGTCTTTGCCATCTGTCCGACTGCCGGCGAAACGGAGGAAGACGTGTGGAAAAGGTGTGTGAAGGCGATCGACTCTCAAAATCGCAACCTGAGGCACAAGTAATTTTACAAATGAGAGTGGCCAACAAGCAAAAGTTCAAAAAAAATATTACAAACAAATTGAATGATTTTGTTACGCAATATATACTACATTGCTAATAAAAAACATTCAATCCTCCACTGTCACTAGCCGACACCCAAACGATATGTCAAAAATTCTAATTGACATCAAGGGCTAATTGTTTCCTTTCTTACACCTAATACTCGTGTACATAGAGCAGTCTTTTTCACTATAATTCTTTATGATCTATCGTTTCATATATTTTTCTTTATTGATAAGAAAAATGAGGGTTCATTTTAAAATTGGCTATTCCCGGAATTTGCTATATCAAAGTAATTTTTAGGTTATTTCTTAGTCATACTCAAAATTGTAAACTGATTTTCCAAAATTCAAAAAGTACTATGCAGGAAAGCCACCAGTACTGTCACTCTTTTCGGCCTGTGAAGTCACATGTGAGACTGGATGTATTCCATTTCATGCGTCGGTTTGTAGCTGGCATAACCACAGAGCACCATCCTCTCTTCCAAACCTTCCTCTCGAAGTTGTCCAGTTGCATCTTTGAGTGAGATGGGGTGGATGTCAAGAAGCTGAGGAGGGCCAAAAGGAAAGAGCTGGCAAGTAGAGGACGAGTACCGACAGGAAACACAAGTGACTGCAATTATCTCAACAGGGGAGCTTGCTAAGCACTGCCGAGGACAAACAAGGGGTGTGGAGGAAACCTGGAAATTGGCCCGAAGTATGAAGTGCTGAACTCCGAGGAAAGGTTCGCCTATGAATCGCGGAAAGGTGTGGGCATAATGACTATCAAATGAAGTTGGCAAAGACTCAGTTGGACAAACCCCCAAGAATTGTATGTCCAACTGATCAGATATTACAATCAAGCTGCATGGCTTGCTTTTGCCTTCAGGATGTTGGAACTTTGTGAGGATTTCAACAATGTCATTTTCACAGATGGAAGTAGGTTCAGGATTGAAAATCACGCTGGGTTTACTACCGCTGCATTGGAACAAAGCATATCGAGAAGAATAGACCACAACACCCAGCAAAGGTTCATGTTTTGGTCGGTGTTTCAAGGAGAGGTACCACCAGGCTAGCGATTTTTGAGGCAATAATGCGAAAAGTCAATGGGAACTGCATAACAAAAGACAAGATGAGCATACACTGTACTTCATGCCTCCATTGCAACAATCGGTCTCAGATGGCGATCGTATTGGACGGCCTCGACGTCTGAGTGAGGAGGAGAACAGTTTATTAATCAGCTGATTGAGGCTGATACCGAAGTATCAAACATGGAACTGAAAGAAAAGATGCGCCTACGATTTGGGAAAGGTGTAAGCATCCTGACCATCGGCTGAATTTGACAGAGATTGGGTTGGACATGCTCTCTAACAAGGCAACTCATCCGACATGACAACCAAGCTGCACAGCTCGCTTTTGGCCTCAGGATGCTGAAAACACATGAGGATTTTCACGATGTCATCTTCAGAGAGGAAAGTACTTTCATGGTGGAGAATCATGCTGGGTATTACTACCGCGTTGAGACAAAGAACGTCAAGAAGGGGAAGCCCAAACACCCGGCAAAGATTCACGTATGGGCAGGCGTTTCAGGGAGAGGTGCCACCAAGCTAGCAATATTCGAGGGATTAATGCGAAAGGAATTCTTCAAGGATGTGCTGCTCTAGGACTTTCTTCTACCTTTCATACGCGAGAAGTACCCGGAAGAAGCTAGATTGATGATGGACAACGATCCAAAACACACAAGTAGATACGCGGCTTCGATCATGGAGGCAAATGGCATAATGTGGTGGAGGATGCCTCCAGATTCCAGACATGAACCCCATAGAGCATATTTGGGGTCACATGAACATGGATGTTTCTTTCAACCAAATCAAGTACATCGACTCTGAATCTTTTGCCATGCCTCTTTCTGCCTTACCTGCTATGTTTAGAGAGGAGGAATTAAAGTATTTTTTCCTTCCCAACACTTCTTCAAAACAACAGCCAATACTCATTATCGAGGACATATGCCAGAAGCAAAATATTACCATCCATCTGGTATGTACATGTAGCTGAAAAAGAGGGAGGAATTCCTTCTCAGGGATCTTGCCAGTGTATATCACCCTGACAAGCATGTGCTTTGAAAAAGCAATTGCCAACAAGAGTAAATTTCGCTGACAAGGGTGACACCACACGTGAAAAGGTAATGTGTAATAGGCTACGTAACAGTGCACTGCTGCGCGGTATCACGGAACTCGAATCCCCGAGGCCCTTCTGTGAGTTTGCCTAGAAAAAAATTGGAGGAATTACTAGAATTCCACCAACTGCTTTGAGTAGAGCGGAAAGAGTAGAGCGTGGTCAGCGAAGATCAAAGCTCAATCAGAAGTCGACAAGTTCGATAGTCTGCAAGCACGATGTCGAATTTCATGGATAAGTGGCTGGTTTGGAAGCATCCAAATGTTGACAATGATCGTGACAACGAAGCGTCAGATGATGTTCCTCCTCTTCCTGTTAGCCTTCCCGCGCAAGACATTGGTGCAGGATGTTTGCATGCCCCGCCCCAAAAATGGAAAGAAACGACAAGTCACAAACTGGACGAGAAGTGGAAGAAAGATCGACCATGGTTGCAGTCATTCGACGAGGGAGACGGTTAAGTTATCACCAAATTACAACTTTTTGCATTTTGGAGTACATGCATGCTTAGAACAATCTGGTTGCACATTGAGGTGTAGGATAGTAAAAAAAAAAAAAAAAAAAAAAAAAAAAACAGAAAACCCCAATAACATCTGTACTGAAGAAGTTGAAATATATCTACGATTTATATAGAAAATAAGAACAAAACTCAAGTAATCCTTGATTTAGCTCTTAGCAAGCAAGTACCTGCACACGCGGCACACTGTTCAGTAAAATCACAACTCTCCCTCCATCGTGAGCCTGATGTTTTCTCTGCCGGACGATTCTAGGCATGATACTATCGTTCAACAGTATCCCATCACCCACCCTACCTATGATCAGAAGACCATGAAACATTCGGTAACTCACCACAGTTACCCGTGGACCGCCTGTGGCAACAAGACCACGTTGCTTGGCAGCAGACCGTCTCAACATTGCCAAAGCTGAATTCGAACATTTGTTAGAACTTGGTATCATTCGCCCCGTCTAGCCGTAACTGGTCGTCCCCACTTCACATGGTCCCCAAAAAGACACCGGGAGACTGGCGACCATGCGATGATTAATGCGCCCTCAACGCCAGGACAGTACCAGACTAGCATCCCATACAACACTTGCACGACTTCACAGCCCAACTTCAAGGCAAGTCTGTATTCACAAAGATCGACTTGGTACGTGCATATCATAAGATACCAGTTCATCCTGACTATATCCCAAAGACCACCATCACAACACCATTTGGGATGTTCAAATTCACACGCATGCCCTTTGATCTCCGGAATGCAGCCCAGTCATTCCAGCAATTCATGGACAAGGTAACTCGTGGTCTGCCTTTCGTCTTCGCATATATATATATAGACGATCTACTCATCACCAGTGAGACGCCTGAGCAGCACAAACGTCCTCCACGCTCTGTTCGCCCAGTTGACTGAATACGGATTGGTTATATATACCCACCCAAATGCGTAATACATTCAGAGTGACTAGCTGGACTTCCTTGGACATCACGTAGACCAGCACGGCAGCGTCTGAGAAGGTGAAGGTCATCCATGACTTCCCACGCCCTACATCCATCAAACAGCTACGTCAATTTCTCGGGCTCGTCAACTTCTATGGGGGCTTCATCCTGAGTGCAGCCGCAATGCTTACACCACTCACAGATGCATTGCGTGACCATCCCAAATGCGGCGACAAGCCGATCACATGGACATTGGAGTGCGAGATTTCATTCACACGTGTGAAGGAAGCCCTTACTACCATGTTAATACACCCTTCGTCTAGTCTACCTACCAGTCTCATGGTAGATGCCTCGGATACAGCTGTAGGTGACGTCTTGCAGCTAGTTTTCACAAGGTGAGTGGCATCCTATCGCCTTCTTCTCACAGAAGCTCAAAGCCTGCTCAGACTCATTTTACAGTGCTTTGGTTGCAAATTTCTAGCAGTGTGACATTTTCGATACCTACTAAAAGGACGCACTTTCACCCTTTCCACTGACCATAAGCCGCTAACATATGCTTTTCAAGCCAAGCCCGACCGACATTCACCGGGAGAAACCATCCAAGCTGCGCTGCTAAAGATCCTTCAAACCTAGGGCATTGCCCTGGACAAGGTAGCTGGCTTTGGAAGTGATGGAGCAAAGGTGATGGTTGGAAGAGAAGGGGCAAAGCAGTTATCATATCACATTGTTTTGTTACATTCTTTCATGCACCAGTTCAATGTAATTCAATGTTATTTTGATCATACTTATGTGGCACGAAATACTAAAATAATTCATGGTAACAGATGTAAACTAGTTTCTATACTTTGGGAGTTGCGGGAGCCATTTCATAAAGGATGATTACAATAAGGTTTTTTGCTTGAATAACAGCATCTTGTAATACTAACAGTCAATCACAAAACTGGATTATTACCATTACCATAACACTTTACCATCATAGCAAGAGCTCCTACCACGTCAGCAATTTATTTTGAAATGGGAGTCTTGAAATGTTACCATGGGTTTAAATTATCTAAAGTTCGGTACTGGACGTGCACACGTTCACAGGCTTGTAGAATATTGCATTTCTTTTAATATTTTAATATTTCACTCTTTATATATATTCTTAATGTTTTGATTCCTTGTTTGAATTTCTCTGCGTATCTGCAAGGTTCAAATGGAGGAATCTGTCGATAATATCGGTCCACTGTGTGGCTCATCCCCTGGCCCTTGGCATAGCACAGGCTGCTGGGGCAGTCCCATACATTGTCAAATTCAAGAAGCTATTGCAGCCAACTCTTTCTTTTCCACAACGCCAGCCCCGTAAGAGTGGCAGGACTAAGGAGAAATCCAGGTAAAACATCAGCCACGTATGTCAACTATTAACAAACTTATATCCTGGTGTCTAATTAATTGTGACCCGCTACAACAAAATATCCTAAAGTCGGGCGAGGTCGATTATTTGAAAATTGCATGATATAATCCCCTAATCTTTCTGCTTTAAATTGATATATAACACATTTTATAAAGATAATCAGCTGCGGAGATATTGATGTTTAAAAGAGAGCATGTCGAGACGTCTGGAAAAGCACTGTTTCGAGAAAAGCGCCCTAAAAGTCTTCCTTTCGACGCAATCACAATCAAGGGACACGCAAGTCAGTTTTGACCTATGGACAATAGAAGGTAAGCCCTAGCAACCCCCGAAGAGTTCAGTCAAGCACATCAGCGTCGGCGGTCTCCTCACCAACCAATCAGTGACCAGGATGTGAGAAGCGGCTGAGCATAGCGCACCCCGCCCGTACATGCACCAGTCGACTGGGCAGTGTGCGAGCTTCACGCTTCGGTTAGCAGCAAGCAGCAAACTGACCAATGAGATCACTCTGGTCGTTGTTAGGGGCGGAACCTATCTGTGGCGCTCAATCCAAATTTTCGAACCAGTTTCTGCTTCGTTGAAACGCCAAAAAACATGGCTCAGAAAAACGCTATTTTTTAATCTTTCCTTTGATCATTTTGCTTCAAAATTTCGGCAGATGATAGCAGATATGTTAGACTCCAATACTATATCAAAATCAGAAAATCGTAAGTTTTGACCAATTTTGATGCTCTGACTTCAAACTCGATTTTCACGGCTTCGACACTGCGCGACCTTAGGACCTTTTTGTTGTAGCGGGTCACAATTTCATTGTAACGTCGGATTGATACATGTAGATTTCAGGAAAATACATTGTAATGGCTTACTCTTCGTTTTTCTCTAAACAGCGCATCTTGAATAAGCCTGCAGTGAAACTCAAGGAAGAGAAAGAAGTGTGGTGGCTCAGTCATCATGGAGCAATACCACACTTGCAGTCAAGAGATGTCTGCCTACCATCATCGCCAGCATGGAGCACGAAGCTCTGGATCATGTTGACGCACAGGCCAAAGGTCTAGCATTCTTCAAGAAAACATTCAACTTTGCAGCAACTATTGCTATGATGGCTGACATATTGCCAGATACGACATTGGATGGTGACATTGCTGATTGCAGCGACGTTCACGAATGACGGCTTCAACACCTCCGTGAGAACGGTGCTCTTTTTGAATTGTGAAATTTCACTTTTGTAAGGACAAAACATTTACAAGCGTAAATCTACCAAGTGGCAACACAAATAATGACATGTTTTCTCAAGTGAAGTGCACTACACACTCAAAGAGTTTTGCCCCCAAAGCATCGACACGAGAAATTCATATAGGCAGGAAGTTTCTTGTCAATCACTTTGTGGCTACAAAAAAAACAACAAATAAGTAATATATAAAAGTAATATTAAGACGATCCTCGCGATAACCCTGTTCAATGAGAAAGAGGTTGCTTCGGGAAGAAGTCCTGCCTATTGAACGAGTGATGTGGACATATTGAGGCGATGTTGTTTGAAATTCAGAAACTTGTTTTGAAAGATAACGAAAGATTGGGGGAGGATGAGGGAGTTGACATGCTATCCAATTGCACCCCCAACACAGCTGCCTGTCATCTCCTTAAATTCTGGAGGATTTCCTCACAAAAGACACCATCCGCATCATTCCACCTTCAGGCTTGACACCCAAAGACATTCAGTCTAAACAAGGCATTGGGTGGGTGGCACATGTCATCAAATAGAATAGTGTCTTCATTCAGTATGCTGGGAATGAAGGCATTCCAAGTGAAAGTGGGCAGATACTTTATGGATGGCTATTGCTGGGAAAACAAACTCCTGTATGAGTTCAACGGGTGTTACTGGCATGGATGCCCCAAATGCTACGTATGCCTACATGACAGACGGTAGTATGGGTGTTACTGGCATGGATGCCCCAAATGCTATGTATGCCTACATGACAGACGGTGGTATGGTGTAGGCCAGGCATCAAGAAGACAATGGGGGAGTTGTACTTGGATACACTCAAACATAAAAAAAGTATGTACAAACATACTATTAAAGGAGCTGGAAGTACATCACAATTGGGGAGTGCAAATGGGCAAAAGTTGAAGAGTCCATTCCTGAACAAATCAAGCACAGCTCCTCCAACCCCATTCCACTGAATCCTCAAGATGCCTTCTATGGTAATCACACCAGTACCAGCTGTCTGATATGCATCAGAATGTACATCCCATGAGAAATGAGGATGGGCAAGATGTCAGAATGCTACTATGGTTCTGATTGGAGGAGAGGGGATGGGGTGTGTGTGACTTTTATAGTGGGAGGAGTTTAACCTCACATTTCTTTGTAATATTTGTGCAAATGACCAGTGCTTACACCAGCGTTACTACCAACTTGGCACGTGATGGCCACATCATCTTTCGAATATGAGCCTCCTACTACTGTATATCGTCGACACCACTGAACACACCTTGTAAACAGAGAATCCCTAACGATGACTTTGGATCCTTCCAGGTAGGCCCATGAACTCTGCACCTCCATCTGCTGCTGAGAACCCATCACTGCCTACAGTACTGCCTTGCCAGGGAACATCTTGGCATTTGAGGTATTGTGGTACTGAGTACATGTACAATGACTCTCTTACAGCTGTCACAATAGTACATCCTCTTACTTTTTAAAAAGCATGAAGCAAAGAAACTAAAATTACAGGCAAATATGATACAATCATACTCTTTTGGGGAGTTGAAACAATTTCCTTTTTATATGACTAAGCCAAGGATCAAAAGAAGTTGTCCCTAAATGGACAAACTTCCATCAAACATGTCCTGCAAAAAAAAAAAAGACACATTAGAATAAGAATTACATGTACCCTGTAGAAGAGATAAACAAAGGCTTTGGAGCTACACAAGCAACACCACTTGACAGTCATAAAAAAAAAAAAAAATCTATAAGAAGTTTGCAAATAAACATTGGTTTGAACTGGAATTTTCTTTCCAAAAATGCCACAAGTCACTGCCAAGACTCGCAATGTCATAAAAGAAGAGATGCACTTCGAGTGTAGATACCATCGAAGCTGTAGTTAAAAGGAATTCTTCACAAGGGTAGACATTTCTCGAGAGATTGTACCGTACCATGCCAAGTTACCAAGCATGCGGCAAAGCAAGTGATAAAATGTTCATTGAAGACTGCATTTTATACATGTATATTTCTTTGTAAAATCTTTCTTTGTACTGTTGTGCAGGATGTAACTTTCATAGAGGCAGGGTGTCATTATTGAAATTTGTACAGACTAAATTGAAGAATAGTATGCATTGATCTCTACAGAAATGAGTGCTAAGTTCAATAACTTAATGTAATTTCGTGTTCGTCTTATTTCTTTCCATTTGCACTCCTTCCTTTCCTTTTCTTTCTTACTTTCTATTGCAGTACAAGGACTTCACGAGGTTGGAGAGCTACATCACCACTCCAGCTACCCCCCGAGCAACACCATCTGTCTCTCCAGCATCGCCTTCGCCGATATCATTTGCAGGCAGCGGACCGCCTAGGATGCCTACTTCTTAGTCAGCAAGCGCGGTGCCACCGCAGCAGGACTAGACCAACCAAAGGGGGTAACAGAGGACCTCCTCGCCCAACTACAGTCTGTGGCTCACGACGCGCGTGTGGTAGCGAGGAGACTGGCGGCGGCGCTCTTCACAGATAAAGAGCGCAAGGACAATGCGTGAGTGAGCGGCCTCAAGGGGAGGCAGTTCGACCCTGCGCGTGTCCTGGTGCTACAGGAGGCCTTCTTCAGAGTATGTCCTGCTCCGGGGTGCCAGCGGGACATGGTGTGGCGCGCGGCAGTGGAGGCCAGCGATGGGCTATCGCGGTGCCTGCGGATGAAGAGGAAAGAGCAGAGAGCAGCAGGACAACAGAACGTTAAGAAGAGCGAACGGGGCGGTGAAAGCTTGGACGGACGTCACAATCGCATGCGCAGGAATGGGAGAGATAATGATCGCATTTATTGTTCGACTTGGCTTTTGTACATGTGTAAATAGTTCACCATATTATTAAACCAGTATGTTAATGAATCGTAGAACCTGTGTAAGTTAGTTTGTTTTGCTCTGGTTCAATGACTCCACCAGGTCTGTGAATGAGATTATGTCAGTGAGGTTCTATTTCATTTCTGTTATATCATTTTGTTGTGTGTTTCTATGTGTGTGTGGGCGTGTGTGTGGGTGTGTGTGTTTGTTTGTGGATATGCTTACATAGGCCTATAGACCCCCTATATCTATGAAAGACCAAGGTTGACGATTTATCATTGTACACACAAGATATTCTGGAATTACGTGAATTTGAATCAGGTTCAAAACCTTTCCATTTGGGTAAGGATCATTTCTGTGATGGTTAAAAATGACAGAAAAATGACATCCATTGCCGTACAGTTGTATACGACTTGTGAATAACTACAGACAGACAAAAAAAGGGGACAATAGGACGCTGCCCAGTGTTAGGAGAGTCAATTTAACTATGGATCAGTGGTGGAAATTAGGCCAGATCTCTTAAGGCCATCAGCGATGTTGTGCATACTAAAGAGATAGCCACTTGCCGAAAATGCTCCCCCTTACAGGTGATTCAAGAACATATAAAGTGTAGTTCACAAGAACTATTCAGAGAACTAAATTCTATAATACACACATAAAAACACCCACAAAATTTCAACTATTTAACACTCAGACTGTATATCCCTACTGTATTTATACCATTTCTAGTCTGCCATCTTGTAACTGGAACAAGAGTTGGATGAAAAGTATCCCACCCTGGATGCATTAGCAACTAAAGCCAGCACCTGGGACCCTCATAGTCGGATGGACCGTCGGCTAAGCTGGACCCTGTGAGGATGACCCATAATTATGACGAGGATGATGTGGAGCAGCAACAGCAGCTGCAGCAGCAGCCAGTCATAAATGAGGAAGGGGAGATGGAGAAGGGAGAGCTGCCTGTCATCACTATCAAGGATGGAGATTTAGACAAACCTGCACTGAAGGAGGAGGAAGACATCAGTGCCTCACTCCCAGCTGCTCCTATCCTGATGCCACTGAGGGCGCTGTCATCCAACATGCACAATATCGCTATCCAAACACTACACAGGGTGCACTCTGGACTACTAGTATGGAGGGCAGACGGACCATCCAGAATGCTTGCTGTTGCTGTGGTAAAAGAGTGGACAGATATTTCAAGAAAGCAGCCGACAAGATGTAGGAACAAGATTTCATCTTCTTTGATGCTATACAAGGTCCATGAAATGTTTGACGGTGAGCAGGATGTGACTATGGGAGAGGCAGTTGAGTCCTTTCACATCCACAAGAAAGAAGACGAGGTGCTGAAACACAAGAACCAAAAACTGTGGAATAATAAACTTTGGAAAAATAATCAGGAATATACCCCCTCCCCATCCCCCTTCCCCACAGAGCATTATCAGGATGAGATTTTCTCATCTTCTTTGATGCTGTCTGTACAAGGTCCATAAAATGTTTGATGGTGAGCAGGACTTGGCTATGGGGGAGGCAGTTAAGTCCTTCCACTTTCAATTGAAAGAAGACAAAGTTCTAAAACACCTCAAGCAAAAACTTTTGTTATGATAACAAAGGACAATTATACACCCCACCCTGTCTCCCCCGCAACCTCTCAGAATGGACCATCTCACGCTTGCTGTTGCCATGGTAGAAGAAAGTGGACAGATATTCTCAGAAAGCAGTGGACAAGATGACAGAACAAGATTTGCTGTGCCTTCTTCGATGCTGTCTACAAGGTTTATGAAATGTTTGATTGTGAGCAGAACTTGGCTATGGGGGAGGCAGTTGAGGCCTTCCACTTTCACATGAAAGAAGACAAGGTGTTAAAACACCTAGAGCCAAAACTCTGGGAATGATAATGACGGACAGTTATACCCCCATCCCCCCCCCCCCTTTCACAGCCATACTTTATTAGCACATTATGTATCTATGCCATACATTATAAATTCATACCAAATTTTGAATAGAAATTGTTAACTTCTTTTCTTTTTTAAATGCTAAACTATTGAATAAAATAATGGGTGAAATAAAGATTTTGTTGTCTTGTCAAGTGTTATTTTCTTTTCTTTCTGCTTTTTTGTGTTACAGAAACTTTGATGGATATGGATTGTTTATTAATCACGATACGACTCGAAAGTACAAGTACCTTTTGACAATTACTGACCCTTATCCAAATTTATCCCAAAAAAGCCAATTACATCTAGATGAATCTATAGTGGGACCGAATTTACCAACAGAATTTAAGGTCATTTCTGAAGAAAAGGGGCATAAATACTTTTTGCATGACCCACAATACCATCAAAGCACCAGTGACTGAATGGTATAACCTCAATATTTTATACAATCACTCCTTCCACTGCTATGACCCAAACCAAACCCAAACTCATGACCAAAGACAAGAAAGAAGACATTTTGAAAAACCTTGCACATGGAAGAGAGTCTTAAGATTGAAAAAAAAAAAATGGTATAAAGTGGGAGATTGTGCTAGCATCAGTAGAGCCAAACAAGCATTTGATGATAAGGGTTGTCGTCCAAATTGAACAAAAGACATATCTAACATCACCAAAAGAAAAAAGAGAGAGATGCGAGATGTATCAATTTGTCATGCGAATCATTGACCTTTTTTTTTTTGTATCCTCCTCTGTTCCACTCCTCCGCAAAGACAATGAAGGAGAATTTCCAATCAAAACATCCAGAGGATTCATTCATTACCTCTTCCATGATTGTTTTATACCAAAAGGAACCATTCATTAACTTATCAATGTGTATAGTGAATTGGTACCCTCCTTTGTTCCACTCTTCCAGAAGCACAACTGATAGAGACTTCCAAATCATACTGTAACATCCTGAAGATGCACTAATTACATATCGTCGCTGGGGCGATAAGACCTCGTATAGATCTACAAAATGTCCAATGTTCAGGAGAGCCAAAAAACATGGCGGACAAAGCACTGTGGCGAATGGGATAGCCTTTCCTTTGGCATGCCGTGGTGGCTTCATTTTTGGAGTAAGACAGTTGGGATTTGGACAGGACATCACTTAACCCATTATTTGACCAATAATCCAAAAAAGTCATTTTCACCAAAATTGCAGATACAAGGTCTTATCACCCCAGCGACGATATAACCACTTCCACTGTCTACAAGGAGGAACCATTCATTAACTCATTCATTTATTCACACTTGCTATACAGGCTCTATTCTAAAGCACATTCAAGCAAAGGTCCCAAAAGTAATGTACCAGGAATTCTCTGGAGGGAAAGAGAATCCTGCATCAGATTTAAAGGATAAAAGGATGGTAGTTTATCTGTTTGGTGCAACATCCTCTCCAAGATGTGTCAGGCTTGCATTGTGGAAGACCACAGAAAATGAGCAAAGGGAAGTGTAGCAGTGATGCAGTCAACACAGTACAGAATAATTTCTGCATCATCAACTGCTGAAAGTCAGTGAAAACCCAAAGAGCAGCCATTAAAGTTAATTGAAGACCTGACATGGTTACTAAAAGAAATAGATAGACTAGACATGATTTCATTTCCCTGTAGCAAATCTCCAGTAGATCTTGAGTAACAGGGAAAGGTAGAAATGCACTGGATGCAGTGACATTTATCTAGATGAGTTGCACTGTTTATATTGTCCAAAGAATGTTAGTACACAGTGGGTTGTCAGTCTGTCACTCTTTGTTGGTTTCAAGACCAATTATAGTATCAGTGATCAAACCAGACTGTGTTGAACAGGTGTCATTGAGTCGCCCTAGCCCTCTAGAGGGAGCTTTTCAAAAAGGATAGAGTTACAGGAAACCCTGCAGACAACAATACCTTGACACTTTTTCTATCGCACTACTTCGGTTAACAACACAAATTAAAACAACAATGATGAGGAGGAGGGTAATTGGAATGATAATGAAAATAAATCTTTAAAAAAAATAAAAATACAAAGGCAATATCAATAATGATTATAACAGATAAAATAATCAGGGGAAGAATACCTTTAAGGGAAGATAAACCCCAAGAACAATGTGGATTGAGTGAAAGCAGCAACATTAGTAGAACACATCAGTGAAAGTTTGAAGAAAATCGGACAATCGATGCAAAAGTTATGAATTTTTAAAGTTTTGGTGTTGGAACCGCTGGATGAGGAGACTACTAGAGGTTATGACGTATGAGTGGACTACAATATCAAGAAAATATAAAGAAAATACTACAAAAATAAATTTTTCATGAAAATTACAAATTCCATCAACTTGATATTGACATATGTTAAGGGTAGCAATTATTCCCCCTGCTTTCTGAAAGCGGTTGGTCCACTGCTCTTTCATAATTCTAGAAAAGTGAATTTTTGTTGAATATCCTTTATATTTTCTTTGTATTGTTGTCCACTCATACGTCATACATGTATCCTCTAGTAGTCTCCTCATCCAGCGGTTCCAACACCAAAACTTTAAAAATTCATAACTTTTGCATCGATTGTCCGATTTTTCTCAAACTTTCACTGATGTGTTCTACTAATGTTGCTGCTTTCACTCAATCCACATTGCTCTTTGGGTTTACCTTCCCTTTAAAGATACAATTAGGAACATCATCCTAGTTAAGAGATCTACAGGATTGTATAATAAAGTTGACACATTTACTGCTTAGAACTTAGTAACCATAAATGGGAAATTTTGGTTGAACAGAAGAGGAACAGCAGTACAGGTTGGCAAAACTTTGAGCACAATCAACCATACCAATGCTGTGGCCATGCCTATTTGAACATTTAGCATGGATACCTGTTGATACATTATGTAATTCAGACATAGACATGTCAATAAACATCCCTCCATCATCTTTGTTAATGCTCTCTGTTAACAAGCATGTGTCTTACAATAACTACGAGTGATCTTTCAAAGCACCAACACTACCCAGTGATATCAGAAACAATATTTTTCTCTGTTTAAAAAAAAGAGAATAAAAAAAAACAGTATTCTTTCCTTTCCCAATGTGAATGGTGCAATCTTATGTGAATATCATGCATTGTACACTTCTCATGAAGTGCATCAAATGAATAACATCATACATGTAATATTCTATAAATCAGCATCTATACCACACTTCAGAACACGTTCAGTGGCTTGACAAGAGCATTCCTTGAATTCTTCCGTTCTTTTGACATTAAAAAATGTCAAACGCAATTGTGGCCACATCATAAAAAGCATCACGAGTTGACCATATGAATTGATAGGTAAATCTGTCCCTTGATATTAGAATACTGCCATTCAATTACAACTTGTACTGATCAGCAAATCTTAAACAGTAATAGTCTGCTCGTCTGAATAGACTGCAAACATGACTTGCAAATGATTGCAACTACAGTTGTATACCTTTGATCGAAGATACATTTTACAATTCCTCACTTCATATTATCACAATCCTCACAGATAAGATGCAAAAGTTAATCACACTCTTGAACACATCACATGCTAATTGTCTTGCTATAGTAATTATGTTTTTGCATGTATGATATAATTTCACATTGGACTTGTCAAAAGAATATTTTGTGAGGAGGTGAACCTTTGCAATTCACAATGAAAGTGAAAGAATGAACAATAATCGTAATCCATTCTCAGGGAAAAGTTTGAGATCTTCCACCTTGGATAATGACATAAAAACCACATTTGCATCAGAGGAGGCAATATTTGTGCGAGTTTTTAACTTTGCAAAATTTGTGAAAACACACAGTAAAATATGCCATCACTATTCATGTGTCATAATTCACCACCATCCTCCGACAGGAAATCAAGCACCCCTGCATACCACCTCACCATCTCGGCCAACCTCTCGTGGGGATACGACTTCTCCACCCTTCGGCACATGTCCAGCAGGGCACGGTACCTGGAGCGGAGGTCAAAGTTCAGGAATTTCTGGACCTTCCTCAGGCAGATGGGGCAGAGAAACAGGGGCTGAGTGAGCGCCTCCTCCGCCGACTTGCTCTCGTTCATGGCACAGGAGAAGAAAACACAGTGGGACAAACCAAAGAGGTGGCAGAGTTCGTGACTGGAAACCTGCATTTAAAAACAAACAACAAACAAGCAAACTATTAGAAAATGAGATTATCAGTGTACACTGTACATGACCTTATGATAAGAGCAATGTTCATTCACCACAATACAGTATTTATCTCTTGTCTTTAAATTTAGTGGATCAAAACAAATATTGTCTCATACAATGTACACTGTAGGGCTATCACCCTGGGCTTTAATACTGATAAAAAGCACTCTGCAAGATGAAAATCCTGTGGTTATTTGGTTGTAGAGAACATTACCTTTTTGCTTATAAATTATTACAAGTCCATCTGACTTTCACTGTGTGAGTCTGAGTGATAAACAGGGACTTTCATCTTGTTAAAAAAAAAAAACCTGTAAGAATCAAGTGTTGTAATTATTTTGTAAATTTAGCAGAGTGTAATTGACTTTACTTTGAATGAGCGGCTTCAGGTTCTGCAACATTAGAACTACAAGTAACACCAGCTCACTTACTACACAAGTATGAAGAGAGGGAACAAAGAAGGGAAACTGTTAACTCTACCTTTGTGAAACAAAACAAAACAAAACAATGGATAGTAAATAATATGAAATAAAAAGATGGAGCATCAAACTACAGGAATGTGGATCCTGAGACTCTTGAGCTGTACATTTGTATACTGTAAACATATTATTTGTAATGTACCCTCATCAACTTCCAGAGGAGATGTCCCGTTATCTCCAGTCTGTCCTCGACTGCAGTCTCCGAGTCTGATCTCTCAGTTTCACTTCTTTTCAACTTCCCCCTGGAGTCTTCTTCTTCAAGATGTTCCTCATCTACACATACATGTACTTCTTTTAATACAGTCCCTTCGTGAGTTGCCTTGTCACAGTCATCGGCCACTCTCACACTTTTTGCACATCCACAGTCGCCAATTTCTTTCAGCGCACTCTCAGTCACTGTATCCTTTCCTGTCAAAACACCTGCATCATGTCCAGTAACAATATCACTTTTTACAGATTCATGGGCATTTGAATCTGATTTTGACATACAGGGTACCCTATCATCATTATTCAGTCTGCCATCAATATTGTCTTGTTTGAACGTCCTTGGTTCGTAACGACCAAAACTGAAGATGGCACAGCGGTGACTGTACAGTGCTTCCCCGAGTGCAAAGTTCAAGTCCTCGGATGGATAGAGGTCAGTCCAGGTCAAGCCGAGGATGTACTCCTTGCGGTCAATGCTCATCTCTTGATGCAGTCTGGTGTAGATATCTGTCACCAGAAACTGCTTCTTCTTTGTCACTTTGTGGAACCTGGTGACAGGATTGATTTTGCTAATGTCAAAGCACTGTTCTAGTGTGACCTCTAACCCTGGAAAGAATGCCTCCAAGAAGGTCACTAAAAAATGTACCAAAGAATCAACCCCCTCCATGCAGAAGTCGCCGACATCCAACTCCTCAAGAGGTACGAAGTGAAGAATTTTCGGATTTGTTGTAAGTCGCGATTTGGTGAATGGTGAGGCATCGAGTTGAACCATAGCTTTCCACATGCGATAGGTCTGTCGCCCTTTCATTGGAACTGGGGGTTCACTGGCGGGCTTGAAGAGCAGGTCTCCGTCGCACGGACTTTCAGTGGAAATAGTGGTAGGTTGTCTATAAACATCGCGATGTGTTGGATAGCTGAATCTTTGATCCATTCGTGATGGCATCACGTCACACGCAATGCTGAGTTCAAACAAGGTCCTTTCGTTCCGCTCTAATTTGCTCAGATCACCAACTAATTTGTTCACTTTTTGCTGGAAAACTCTCTCTGGGTTGCCAAGACATCCAGCCATTTTATTTAGCATCAGGTAGAGGTCTAGGTCCTACCTTGAACTTGCAGCATCAACTCCTAGCATCTCCCGGCATTGCCCCAAGAAAGTTTCATGGCCAAGCATAAATACAGTCTGTAAAGCAGGTAAGGAGGGGTGACACACTGCTCTAAACATACTCTAGATTCTGGACTAGTAGACTGGTCTCGTAGTCGTATGGCTATTAAAATGCAAACGCTGACGCTATCACGTCAGTCAGTGTCGTCGCTGAACGAGTCCAGTCGAGTGAGAAAGACGAACGCTGTCCATGAGAATGAGTAAACAAGCGCGCCATGCGCCAACACGCAATAAACCACCTGACATTTGCTTCTGCTCACGTGACCACATTGGCGTTGATGACCAGTTGCACAATATGCTGTGTTCTAGACTAGTGTGTGTGACTAGAAACGGGTCTAGAACATAGTGGAATCAGGAAACTCGTCTTGATATGGTACCTGGTTCTGCACTGCGAATAACAACGTAACCCAAGAACGTTGGACCTTTCTTCTTCAGTGCGCATTTTTCTTTTCAGGTGAGATAATACCGTGGAAGTCTAAGGTTGTCATAAGGCAATTCTAGAATAACTACCGGGTATTCTCAATACGCGGACACGCGATCATGCATACGCATGCTGGTAGCAGAGCGAGCGCGAGCCGAGCGATCGCCGCCCCTGACTGATGACTGAGCTGCGAGCGAGCGAGAGAGCTGCGAGGTTTATCAAATGCATGTAAAATTTATATTGTTGTCATTGTTGGAGCGTGATAGAGTGTACATAGCAAAGAGTCCTGCTAACACTGGCAAAATAAACATAGAATCTGTATCAAATACCCTAGCTGGACCGTTTAATACAATTGCCTGTGATGCACTTTCATGTACTCATAGTTTCAATGTGTAAAATTACGTGTGGCAAACTACCAGCTAAATTAATTCAATAGGGGTCCTAGAAGACTCTACAGCTAGTCAATGCAGCATATGCCTTGGTCTACTATAAACATTGAAATACAAAATAAATAATGATTAGCAAACTACCAGTAGTAATCATTAGCTTGTGCTTGAATAAAGAGAGGCAATTCAACACTAGAGTCTAAACAGAAATCAAGACTACGTACAAGAGTCGAAAGAGAGTAAAAGTATGGATCTGCAAAAGTGGAGTCAAAATGATGCTGAGCTTTTGATCCAAGCAGAATCTTTGTCGGCATGGTCAGAGGCAAAATGACAAATGGGCAGGGGAAAGCAATCACATATGGGCAATTCCACGGTAACTAGGACACAGGTGCCAAAAATTCAAAATTATATTTGTTTCAAACACCATACATTTTCAGACAGTACTTGAGTTGAAGTTTTAAGAATCATTATGTTTTTCAATAAAAGCGGCCATTTTGATTTTCAAAATGGCTGCCAAAATATACCTATAACTCAATGGTGAAAAGAGTGTATTGTTGCATAACTTACTCTCTGTATATCCACTATATTAGTACTCTAAACAACAATCTTTCATATGTATGCAGTTACCAGAGAAGTCTTTTACCACACGATAGAAAAAAAAGCTGGTAGCTTTAAAGAATTTGATAAAAACTGGTAATTACTTTGATAATGACGGATGTAACGTCAGTTACCAAAAACAAGGAATTTTTAAGTTTATTCATCAAAGGAAGTGAGCTGTATGATGTAACTTGGGATTTCTAATGTATGCCCATATGCCTTTATTTTAATACCAGAAATAAGGATACTTGGCATACTGAAGAGTCAAAATGAACACTACAAAATGTGTAACGTCAGTTACCGAAACGTCATACACGAGTATGTAACGTCAGTTACCATGACAGTAATTATAACTGAGGCAAATTTTTTGACTTTTGGCCATTTCAATACATCTGGGAAGTCAACTTACAACAAAGAGCAGCAATCCCTTTCATAGGAAATGATGTCATTACCATGGTATGTCCATGGACATTTTTTTTTAAATTTTATTTTATTTCTAAATTCATTTATTCATTCATTTACCATGATTATCTTTTTTTTTTTGGGGGGGGGGGCTTGAGCTTTCGATTTTTGATTCAGCACAAGTTTAAGGTCAAATCATCTGGAAGTTTAGTTTGCCACATGCAGTTTATGCACTCAAATTAGTACATTCCCAGTCCTACGGGATGATAAGCTACCAAAGTTTGTAGGCCTAATCAGTGACATGATTGCATGTTAACCACATTTTCTATAAAAAAAACCAACAACAACAAACTTCTGTACAGCTGTATACCAACAGTTTAACAATCTTCACCAATGTTTGCTTTTGCTGGCATTTTTCTTTTTTTCAGGAAGCTTAGTCAAGTTTCTACCTCAAGGCAAATGCACAAACAGATATTTCTTCTCTTGCACTTAAATGTGTGGTGTAGTTAACATGGCTCATCTTGTATTATGGTACGTAAGGCATGTACTCATTATTGTTTGAAACTTAACACTGATGTTGCTCAAAGTGAGAGAGGATTCTATAGGGTTTTTAAAAAAAATTGTTCATACAGTGTGTATTTGTTGATTACTTTATTCTATTCATGGAGGGACATTTTGTAATACAACACATGATAATCATGACCAGGAAGAGTTTTTTTATATTAATTTTAGTATTCTTTCATTGCAAAGTCCGATTTCTTGGTATCTCAAATGTATTTGCAAGCCGTGATATATCAGTGAAAAGGAAAAGAAAAACAGTTAAATTACTTCAAGCTAGGAATAAAACAATTATGCTCTTTTGACCAAAAAAGCATTTATTTTTCTTCTTCACAGAGAAATATTAAAAGTGCGACACTTTTCATTTAAATCAATTGATGATGGAGATCATCAGGAGTAAAATAAAGAAAAGAAGGAGAAATATATCACAACAGATTTCATACCTATTTATGCATATTTATGAGTTGATAAATGTTTTTTTCCCCATGACCTGGAAGATATTTTGATTTTTTTTTTCAAGCACAAAAATATCCATGTTTTGTGTAGTACAAGGTATTATGGGTGGAGCACTCTATGTAGATAAAAACTTTCCTGTTCATTAAAAAACAAACAAACAAACAAACAAACAAACAAAAAAGCCCTTAGTCATGTCAATGTATTTATACTTGGAACTGCTTAATCTATTAATGGCTCTGTGTAATCATAAATGTTGAATAAAAATTAAATCTTCAGACAAATGTCAAGAAATATCCTCTTGTGCATTTACATTATTTTTGCCCAACTGTGCTATGGCATGGGGGGGGGGTGCCCCTAAGGGCCCACCCAATATTATTTGTGTCTTTAGATTTTGTTTTAATTTGTTGCTGTAGTTGCCTGGGATTGTCACTGGTACATTGCAGCAGTATAATAACCTGTTAAATAAATTAGTTCTCTGTAAACCCCACGGCAAAGTATGTGTAACGTCAGTTACGTAACGTCAGTTACTGACATGTGTACCTTTAAGTTTTCATAGAACACAAAGAAAATGGACTACTGTTTCATTTCATTGTGTATTTATGACTGATGAACCAAGGTATGACTCCATATCAACCAAATCATTCTGAATGGTCAGAATTATGAAATATCACATAGCTATTCCCAATCATGATTTTGCATGTGTAAACCCTATGGCAAATGTAAGCGTAACGTCAGTTACGTAACGTCAGTTACCGTCATGCCTTCACTGAAATTGGCATGGTGATAAAAGGAGACAACTAAAGTGCACATTATTTTGCACACCTGTTCCTAAGAACCTAGGTGTATTGCCATATTAAACACATAAAGGCTAAAAGTCAGGGACATGAGATATTTCCATTTACATCTACACCATAATTTCCCATGTCCTTTTTCCGTAACGTCAGTTACTGACACATTTTCACTTGCTATGTGATAAGAAATGCAGTTTGAGAGAAAAACTATCCACCTATTTCTTCATTCTCATGAACTTATTCATCAATGCTAATTGCAAGCCCAAGGTGCTTTCATTCACAAAACTACAAGGTAAACAATTTCATGAAAATCCTTACGTGTAACGTCAGTTACCGTGGAATTGCCCATATGGTACTAGGCCTACACTACACAAAACAAGAGCAGTCATGGGTGGGCTATAGGACACAGAACAAAGAAAACAAAAGGTACACTGAACAGGTTGGAAGTCGTGGGCAAGGAGCCTACAGTATGTAGGGGAGGAGGGTTAAAGCAGGAAGGTGGACAAACAAAGGGCAGAGGTGGGTCAGTGATGATTGTAAGAATCAAAGAGGGTAATCTGTGAAGAATAAGGATGAATAGGGAGGCAACATCAAACATGAGATAAAGAACAAGAGAGGGATAAAGAACAGGAAAAGAGTGAACTTTTATTTTATTGTTAGGGGACTATATTTTGATTCAATTACCATAACTCTTCTGTTGATCCACTCCTAATTTTTCAGTTTGTTAATTGTTTAGCAATAATTGTTTTTACTTAGTTTTTTGTTTTTGTTTGTTTGTTTGTTGTTTGTTTGTCTTTTGGGTTTTTTTTTTTTTTTTTTTTTTTTGCTTTTTGGAACATATTATTGTATTCTATTCATTATTATGATTGTTTTTTTTTTTTTAAAGCACACCAAGAAGCCTTTTAGAAACTTCAAGGCCAGCCCTGCTGTTATGGTTTAAGATGTTTTATTGTATGATATTTTGTTGTTTCCATAACTATAAAACTTTAATTGCCAATTGTAGGATTTGTGCAAAAGATTGTCAGTTTGAAATGTTTCAGGATGTACAAATTGTAGTTCAAAGATATTATATATCAGCTTAATTGTAATGGTTTCTTCAGTGTTTGCATGGATTTTTATTCAGTTTTTGTGCAATAAACAATGTATCTCACAGTTCTTGCACGTATGTATACGTGTCAATGTACATTGTAGCTTATGAAGGTGATGGAGTACAAAATTGAGTGGGACAAATTTTGCTCATAGTATGATTTTATGCTGTATAGTATAGTACTTATGCACTACAATGTATGTTTCACTTTGGGGGATTACCTCAAGATTGTATACTACAAACAGTATTGTGAATCAGTAACCATCTGTCAGTGTGGTGTCTAAAAATTGCACAAATATAGTAGAACAGCTCATATGATCATACATTATTTTATACTAACTTTCTGAGAGAGGGGAGAGGTAGATTCTAAATTCTGAATTTTGCAAATGTTTAATTTCCTACTGTTTTAGATTTGTGAAGTCATACTGATGTACTGTACATACATGTGCAATGCATGTGTAGCAATAGCACAATACAATTGTAGGTTGAAATTTACATATCCAATTTGTGAGGTATGCACACTAAGAATTGAAAATATAAAAACTGGTATTTGGTGTCTTGAGGTTATTCTGGGGTCCGTTGCACAAAAGTTACTATTATGGTAACTTTGCCATCCAGTGGTAACTTCCATGAAATTCTTAATTCTGATTGGCTGTTGAGTAGTGTTGCCATGGTAGTTACCACTGGATGGCAAAGTTACCATAATTGTAACTTTTATGCAACGGGCCCCTGATATCAAGTGGTGAAAATGAATTGACTAATGATCAATATGAATTAGATGAAAATGGAAAAGATAAAGTACAAAATTTGCACAGATGTATGTTAATGTACAATATACCTTAAGTTATTGTAGATACACTGTATTCTTTTTAAAACAGGTAAGACTCTGCAGAAAGAATGTTCAATAGAAGAAAAGAAATATTGAAAATGCTTGAAAAATGTTAACTTCAAAATCACAATGATGCAAATGAGAAGATGGGAAAAAAAAAACTAAACTGAAAATCTGGTTGATAAACAGAGCACTTCATGCTTCAAGATAATTTGAAGTCATTCACAACAAATATGTCTATGAATACATCAAGTGTACATTTTATGTTTGTACTGTACATGGCACAAAGGCAGTGCTAATCTGTAGATTGCAAAGATCAAAAAGCTTACCAGGTAAAAGAGAGGGTTTTAGGAGAAAAATTTAATGCCATACAATTAGAGCAGGCCTAGATGCTTTTCCTTTCTCTCTGTTTGATTTTGTTTTAGACAGTTTTATCCATAGGTGTAGTACAAAGTAGTAGACCATGAGGTGATGCTGAATGATACAGTGTACATTACACATGTATGCCATCAATTCAAATGCCTACATTTGTAGTCCTACTGTTAGGGAGCTGGCACAATATTCTTTCATTATGTGTATTGCCAATTTGTTTTAAATAAGCCTCCAAATAATTTGATTTTAGTCTACTCAGGATTGACCCTCCTTGCACACACCACAGCCTAACAAAGCACAAACCAAAAGACAAACAAATGATTAAAACAAAACAATTTGTATGTCAGTTGCTATTCCAAACTGTCAGTATTACACCTGTAACTGCCACTCTCAAGCCAATATTAGTGTTACCATAGAAATACAGTGTATAATATACAGTAGAGATACCCCATGGCATGGCAGAGGGCTAATATTGCTCTGCAGGTTGGTCGACCAGTGTCACCGACGGCTCAAAGTCCATAACAAGCACAATTGTGGTTCACAGGCTTTGACAGATAAAGAGCAAACAAAACTTTGATCAACATTGATAGACAACCGTCTTTCAGTTTGGATGTAAGTGTCAATGGCAATTCAGTGACCCTCGAAACAAACATCCATGACTCTTGATTAAAGTCAAAATGAATCAGATTATATGACAAAAAGTAAGGAGGAGATACCAGCAGATATTTCAAACAAACACGTTCTGAGACATTCACTTGTTATCAGATGTACCACATGTTAACCCTGCATGTACATTGTACCATGTATGTGGAATTACCATTTTACAACTCTAGATATCTAGAGGTAACAAGTGTACAAGTGTACCGGTACATGTATGTACCTGTACATGACTTAAACCTATTTGTACTGTACATTTTATGTTAGGGACCAAAAGGAAACAAGGTAAATTTGTTGTGTCTTGTTTTTGTATGTTTTGTTTATATCTGATTGTTTTTGAAGATGTCTATTTGGAGGGGACATGTTTTAGGTCATCTGGATTTTTCAACACAGAGGGAGGTGTCGTTAGTTGATTCTCTGTCCTTCATTATGGACACTTGAATACAAGTAGTTCCTTTTATCTTGTGAATTAGGCTGCTGAGGCTCAAAAGTCAAACTCAACATCTGAGGTCATGATTCCCATTTTGCAGCCTTGGGTAATCCTTTGACCCATTCATTTTAAAACCTACTGCAATACGTCATGAGTATAATCTCATTCTCATATTATACGTGTATCTTTCCCACATACACAGCACATGACTGACATTGCTAATCGGAAGAGTTGTTCCCTTTCATCTTCTGGACAAATTTTTGTAGCCCTCAGAAATGTTTGCCATCTTCATTAGATTGGCAACCCTGAGTTTAACTATCAGAGAAGATTAGATTGAAATGGTTTAATTCATATAATATGTAAATCTGAATTGAGAAAATATATGCAGAAACTTTTAGTTGAATTCTGAAATGTGTTGCCAACTTGAGAATAAAAAAGATAGCAGTGATTGAAAAATCTGTCTACAGTCAATTATCCAGAGCAAGAAGGGTTCAAATGAAGGGGGAAAAAAAAGACATATCTGGACTACCCTATGAAATTTCAACAAATGAATGAATAGTTTAAATGAAATGCTGCATCTGTATGCAGAATATTTCATGAGGTTTTTATTTTCGCAAGTTTTGTGAGTCGGATGCTATTAGCAAAGTTAAAGATATGCGGGAAAAAAGATTGACTCTGATCCAGATCATGAATGTGATGCACAAGTTCACATTTCTCCATTCAGTACAGTACTCCACGACCACGAATTTAACCACTCCCGAAATCGTCGGAAAGCCCAATTCACAAAAAATTTAGACTTGCTAAATATAATGGCTTTTACGGTAACAAGATACAGTGAATCAGACTGCAGAAATACGTACAGAACCTGGGACTTTATTGGTTACTTTTGAAATCAAATTCTGGGACACTATCTCCCTCACTATCTCAGCAAACTATTGAGGTAAGCAAACTCTTCTGTCAGCTATATCTAGCAGTTCAGAGTGTACCCCCCCCCCCCCCCACACACACACACAAACACACTTGTGTATTGTATAGAGATAAGGTGGATCTTGGTGGAAATCCCTTGATGAAAAGTGTGGCAGATGATAACATACAGTACCTGCAGGTGCATTTGTATGGTAATTAGTACTACAATTTGTAGTTCTACAGTACCGGTACCCTGGTTCTGTGTGCTTGGAGTGAACGGCAGCTTTTGCTTCTATTGCGTTTAACCGGAATTCCAAAAAGAGGTAACATTTATTGCAACTGGTAATATGGCTCATGTCATTATTTGACATTCTGATCGATTTCTACCTGATGAGTGCGTTATCATGTTAAACTTGTAAGTTCAGTGTCTGTGTGTTATACATTGAACAGTTAGTTATTTTAAAAACAGAACATAGTATGGAATTTTTGAATTCTCACTTCATTTCAAGGGATTTGCGGATTGATTATTGGTTATTGCTGTCCTTTTTTTTTCCGTTCTTTTAGATATTGCGTGCATAAAAAAGTGGCACCATGGGATTCCTGACGGTGGTGACTGTCCTAGTCCTGGCACCGCCAGTTCTCTACATCCTCAACTCTCTCCTGACCTCTGACCCCGAACCGGTCCTGGGCATCTACTCCCAGCGAGGACGCTGGTTTGGCCTTAAGTACTGGCTGTTCTACTTCATGATGCGGCTGCGGAAGAGGCGGGGTGCCGCCGGCCGTCCGGGCATGAAGGCCTCAGAAGCGGGCTACGGGGTCAAGCTCTACGACAACGTCCAGGACATGGATAAGGCACAGCCTTTGCCTCCAGCATATTTCTTCCCAAAGGTCAGACATTCCCCTTTTCTGTGATCATATTTTTGAGCCACTGTTTCTGATGAAATGCTGTTAAAAAGAGCAGCTTTACATAGCCCTGACAAATGCGCTTCAAGATGTTTCATGCATACAGTGTGACCATTTTTATTGGAAATTGTCACAAGAAGTGTAGAACTACAATTGTATGACTGATCAGTCCATCGATTACATCCCTTGTAAATAGGCTGTGGATGCAGTGTACTTCAACGGTTCAAACAAAGATGGTGTCTACGTTGTCACGGCGATCGCCCGCCGGCAGAACCAGCTGGCAAATGTCCTAACGTACCTGGTCCTGCCAGATGTTGGTGTTCTGCAGCTTCCTGATCATCCAGGCACGACCCTGGAAGACTGTCATCCGGACAAACACTCCATCGCCGGACTAACCATCGAGAGCGTTCAGGCCATGAAGGAGTGGAAGATATCTTATAAAGGCAAATTGAGGTAAGATACTAACTGTAGGTTACCATTCCAAAGTACAATGTACCCCCATTCCTTCTCTGCCTCCTCCTCCTTTAGCTCTTTCTGTTCTTCCTCCACCCTCTCTTGACTCTGAGTAGTCTGGCTGATGATAGATTAACTCTTCATGTGCCATGGTGGAAACCCCCCTTTGTGCCACATTATTCTGAGACAGTAAAGGTTTACGTTCATGCATTGAGAAAACATTCTGTTTTTCAAGTCTATGTAACTTCTTTAGATTTCTGTTGAGCTGGGGCAAATAGTGAGTAAAGTTGTAGAGAAAATGCCATGCTTTGCTTTGATGTATTATTGTATGACAAATCCATGATTGTTTTTCTTTCACATGACCAGTAGCTACATGACTGCAAAGGCATGACTTTTGCACACAAAACAGTGACAGAAACTTAGAAATTACTCTCAAATCCAGTAGAGAACACCTCTTGATAGTCAATCACTACATGAAATGCAAGCTATATGTGAGAGGAACAGAAGCGCGAGAAACGCTTTCATTGTACCGCGGCATTTGGCGATTTATCGATCAGATTAGGCGGATTATTGCGTTTGAGTAGAATATGCGAAGTTGGCACACCGTCAACTGAGTCGGACGTGCGAACGTGGCACATAAAGAGTTAAGTCCTGTTAGAGTGGTATGATGGTACACAAACTACAAAGGAAGGCGGCGTTACACAAGTGTATATTGTGAAATAAATTGTTTTGTTAGGGATGAAGCTCGGTGCTCGTCAAAATGAAATAAAATCAATGAGTGGATAAGTTGACAAATTTATTATTATAGAAGGTAGTATTCCGACACAATATTGCTGAAAGGCAATATTATCATACTAAGTCAACGTTGTGGCAGACATTTACCGGGGGGGGGGGGGGGGGGGGGGGGGGGGTGAGCAGATCAAGCTATCGAGTCCTTTAGATAACTCTCGTGAAGTTCGCAAAGTTGGGGTGTCCGCGGGTCTTACCTGCACAAAAACGATGGGCAGGCGCGTCACCCTGTAGGACAAGGATGGCGAGTAGTTCCAAAGGCGAGGCTCCGAGACCCGACCAGCGACAAAACTACGCAGACCGATGCCAAATAATGATGGGGTTTTAAAGAGTGGCATATGATGTCTGTTGAGTGCTGATAGAGTTGCGTGCAGAATAGCAGCTCGGGATCGATGCCTGCTGGATGTTGCGTTACAGTGATGCAGGCTGAACTTTTGTCCTGAGCCCAGCTCATTCCTGAGGTAATTAAAATATTGGGTTACAAAAATGAGGGGGCAATTCTATCATTCCTACCTTTAAACTTCCCACTGCCATTTGTCTGCCACTTTTCTGCCACATTCATCTTATTAACAAAAGGTATGTATCTGTGTAATCTATTCAATTACATTCTCATCTATTACAAATCACCCTCTTGTACATATTATAACTTCTATACACTGCAACTTCATAAACCAAAAATTGCCCTGTTGAATTAATAGTTTCCTCTCGTTCAAACCGCCTCTTACTTTTATTCTTACTCTAAAGTGATATATATGTATACTCCTCAAGAATACTGCATAATTTACAATAATTTTAATGCAATAAGCGAAGCATAATTAGGTATCATTCTCGTATCATAACAATTGTATTCCTTACATTATAGGTGTCTTGCTTCTTGAAATTCAGATTCTATATGAAATATGTATAAAAATTGATTACACTGCTTTCAGAATATTACAACTCTTCAGAATATTACAGCTTTTCACACTTTCCAGGAAAAAATACTTTTACTCAAATCATGTTTTACAAGCATTTAGAATTTTCCCCCACTTTGATAAAGGATATGCAAAAATACATAACAAAATGCAATTAGTATGACAACTTACATTTCATGGAGGGGTGCGTCAAGCTGGGAGAAATGGGGGCTTCTCCTGGCCTGTGCTGCCAGAAGTCACGCTGCCTGTAGTGCTCTGGTTCTGCCAGCCATGCACAACCAAGTTGCAAGTTTGGGCGTGTGCCTCAGCCTCAGCGCCTCCAAATCCCTATCACTACACACACATAGGAGCCGAGGTTGCAGCTCCTCAGCCTCACATCCTTCTGCAAGAAGCTCTGGGTGTCGTCTGTCCACTCTCACACTTTCTCTCCTATATCTTGGCACTCTCATACTCACTTGCATGCACAAACACAAAAGATTTTGCATCCTACACAATTAAACCCACCTGTGTGAAATATGCCAAGACCCTGGGCTATGTGTTATTGATTTGCTAGGCAGACTGGTAACTTATCCCGTTGCTTTGAATAATCCCTACCTGGTGAATTCAATATAAAACCAAAGAGGTTGAAGAGATGGAGTAACAACAGAGTTATTCCCTTTGATCTAAACACTAAACAAAAAGTAAGTTCCCCCTAAAACAAACCTCTGTAATTTATGAATCAGGAACCTTTGAGGAAATCTGAATACATGATTATGTAGCTGTATTTCTCGGCTACCTTTCATGTGAAATTCAGTAGATATCACTTGGTCACGCTTGAGTGAGCATGACTTAAAGTCAAAATGGTCACTTTTTGAAGTTCACAAGCCCAATTTTGCAACTTTGATTTGGTGATATCGGGACAAATTTCAATTTTCCAGGATAAAAAGGCATGCAACGTATAATTTATGTGCTTCTTATCGTACCATGTGACTTGTGCACAAAATTTCACGGTTGAGTGAACACGGGGTGAAAATTACCGATATGGCCGATTTGACATGTTTCTCGTGGTTATTTCTGTCAATTGAGATTGAATTCGTATGTTGAACAGTTTTTCCACACAATTCACGTAATTTCACGCTTGAATGAGCACACTAAAAACAAAGAAAAATAACAATTCAAATTGTGCAGTAAGAATTGCGATAATTTTGCGCACTGAAATCAAGTGTTTAATGTTTTTTGTATTGCGTTTAATACCACTGTGCATACAGTAATCACCTGACATTTCAGTCACGCTTCAATGAGCATGTGGGGCTGGAAAACCCGTTTTACCCTATATAATAAGAAAGTATTCATTGTTTTTTATGTTTTAGTTGCAATGTTGGGAAATTACTCTGATTTCAATGAAAAATAAAATTTCAATACAAAATCACATGGTGACATGCTTCAGTGAGCACATAAGATGAGCAAAGTGTGCGGATCAAAACCATTTTTCATGGCTGAAATTCCCATAAGATTTACATTTGTTTTGTTTATGAAGACGTATTCAGTGGTGTTATCGGATAGAGCCTAAAAAGTGAGTGAAGATGCTGCCCAATCTGTTTTATATTGCCATAACGATCGCATAATAGTCAACCAACATTTTAAGCAACTAACATTACCATCACAATCATCAACACCACATGAACAACAAAGGCCACTATCTCACCACAATCAATATCTGTCTCCAGACTCTCAGTACATATTTACAGCACCGGAGGACATCGATGTTTAACAAAAGTGAAATTTGGTACCATGTCAATGACCAATTGCATTTATTTTCCCTTGAGTTAATGCATGACTTCATGACGTCATGCACAAAGACAGCAAGAACTTAATGCCAAAATCAGTATTCAGTAGCGAGGACAAAGGCCTGGAGATTTAATTTGCATAATTTCTCATCTCTGCCCCAACAAGGGAATGTCATCAAACTAAAGGCAGACCAATTTCCCAGGAATACTTCAATATTTAATCAAAGGTAGCCATGGATTATAAGGGGGGGGGGGGGGGTTTCCGGCCCCAGGTACCCTTTGACGTGTAAAATCTTGAAGGAATGCCAAGGATCACTGAGACATTTATATCGGTCCTAAAACGCAATAATGAAATGTTTTTCAGTTGATTTTAAATGCAGAATATCAAAGCAACACCTGCTGGATGATTTCAATAAGATAAATCATTGTTTCATAATGTGGTCATTCAATCGTTAAATAAACCACATTGCATGCATAAGCCATTGTTAGCTTTCAAAAACATAAATTCCTCCTCTTCACATGAACTTACCATGGGGATTATGGCCAAACTGCCAATTTTTCATTATGTAGGGTACAAAAAGGGTTTCCAGCCTCACGTGCTTATTGAAGCGTGACTGAAATGTCAGGTGGTCACTGATATGCGTGTGGGTATTAGCACAATATTAAAAAAAAAAGCATCATACAGTTGATATTAGTGCGCAAATTATCGCAATTCTTACTGCACAATTTAAATTGTAATTTTTTCTCTGTTTTTAATGTGCTCATTCAACCGTGAAATTATTTGAATTGTGTGTAAAAACTGTTCAACACACGAATTCAATCTCAATTGACAGAAATTACCATGAGAAACATGTAAAATCAGCCATTTTGGTAATTTTCACCCCGTGTTCACTCAACCGTGAAATTTTGTGCACAAGTCACATGCTACGATAAGAAGCACATAAATTATACGTTGCATGCCTTTTTATCCTGGAAAATTGAAATTTGTTCCGATATCACCAAATCAAAGTTGCAAAATTGGGCTTGTGAACTTCAAAAAGTGACCATTTTGACTTTAAGTCATGCTCACTCAAGCGTGACCAAGTGATATCTACTGAATTTCACATGAAAGGTAGCCGAGAAATACAGCTACATAATCATGTATTCAGATTTCCTCAAAGGTTCCTGATTCATAAATTACAGAGGTTTGTTTTAGGGGGAACTTACTTTTTGTTTAGTGTTTATGTTCGAAGCTGCCGCTCAAAAATATTTGAAGCATGTGCCAAACAGGATCTGCCGCGCCGATACAAAGACAATTGACTCATGTCTCATTGCATAATCACCAGCCACTTTCAAAGGAAGATATGTCTTTGTGATGGTAATTACTTTTCGCTATCCCTTCTTATAAAAGGTAGGTAGTACAGACACGCGAACAAAAATTGAGGAAAAATGCTGAAATGAAGATGAAAATTACTCGACTGGACATACGCGGGCACTAATCTGATATATCTATCAATAAAGAATTATACTTGAAGATTATTACATTTTAGTTTCATTTGGGCGAATAAAGTGGAAAAGTGACAAAACCAGCTTTCGAGGATGGTACAGTTTTAAACATTTTCACATAATACAGCTCTGATTTACACTTTTGCGCAAATTTCTGAACGGAATTGACTTTTGTTTTACATGCTTTATTATTAAGTGAAATTTCATTTCATTTAATAAATGAATAAGCAAAATATGGCCAACATTATGATAGCGTTCAAAATGAATCTTCAGATTGCTCAGCAAGACGACGGCTTGGAACATCGATCATCAAAGGCACAAGTGCACCTGCGGAATTCTTTTGTACATCAATAGAAATCTGACAACTGTTTGAATAATTACAGCCAGTTGGAACTCCATGTATAAAACCTCCTTGATAAAACTTAGATGTGAGCATGATCCTATAAATGCAAATGAGAGGAGGGGGGGGGGGGGTAAAACTGATCACATTGTGACACTCCACCCTCCCTTCCTCCTACTCCCCTCTTCATCTTCCATATATGTTCCTTTTCTGCAGTTGTACCTGTCATCACTATATTCATAATGGTACTCCAGTATTAAACTAGAAAAGCACTCCGAGAGCGCAGACCTCTGCCAAGCAGTTACTTTCCACCGATGATCTTGCTCTTCCATAGAGATCAATGATTTCCACCCACTGAAAAATCGCCTGATTTCCCAATATAGACACCTTTGTTACGTCATAAACCCTCAGATGTGCAGCGCGCCTCGCCCCAGCAGAAACTAGAGCACGCACTTTAGTGCGCGCATGAAAACTTCAAAAATGATCAGCTTGAACTCCCAAGTTCATTGACCCTACGTGGCAAAATATCGAAAATCCTTCATAAAACCCATAAAAATTTCTGGATCACTACCAAAATTTAATCATCTGTTCCTTGTGTCATTTCCAACCTTTCCTGCAAGTTGCATCCAAATCCTTTGACACCTTTTTGAGTTATTTTGCACACGGACAAACAAACAAACTAACTAACAAACAAACCAACGGTAACGAAAACGTCACCTCCTCCCTTGGCAGAGGTAATAACAATTGTATGAGAGTATATACACATTGTAATTCCTCCTCCTCCTCCTCCTCATCCTCTTACTCCTCCCTTCTCTTATCTTCCTTTTCCCTTTGTGTGTTCCTTTCCTTACTGTTCAGGCGTACCAGTCATCACCATATTTTGTATGGTACTCCCATAGTATTGAAAGAATATTGTATGAGAGTATGCATTATACACACATATTTTAACTCCTCTTCCATCTCCAACCCCCCTCCTCCTCCTCCTCCTCCTCTTCCTTCTCCTCATCCCCTTACGCCTCACTTCTCCCCTCTTCCTCTTCATCCTCTTCCTCCAGTTGTACCAGTCATTGCCATATTTTTTTTTTTTATGATGGTACCCCAGTAGTAATAAATATTGTGTGAGAGTATACACGTTGCAAGTGCATTATGTGTCTCTTCTTACCACCTCTATATTTCAGACTTGTTGATGCTAAGAAGAAAAATTGGACAGAAGGAAAGCTCCTGGATGTGTCAATGGAATTCAGGTATGCCCCCTTGCAAGTAGGACCATGGTGGATCTGGGCTCCATTTCATAAAAACTTGATATGATAGCAACTCTTGCTGGAATGGCAATTGTTGTGGTAAAGACAAGAATCCAGCTTCCTGATTGGCTGTTGCTATGTGAAGTTGCCATTCCAGCAAGAGTTGCTATCATATCAAGTTTTAATGAAATGGGGCCCTGATTGTCCTTGAGGATTTCATAAGCTGATAATGAATTGATTAATAGGGGTACTAGTGGAACTGAAAGCATATATTCAGTCAATCAGATTGTGCATACACTGGAGAAAAAAAAAGTTATCCTATCAGTTTGACATACCCTGATTTTTGTGGTTGAAATTATAGGTACCCTTTATTTTGTTTTGTTTTGTGTGATATCACATCACCATGCAATAAAGTATCGTGATTATGGACACTTTTGATGTATTATCCGTGTTGTGTTCATCAGGATGGTAGTTTGTTGTGTAATCAAATTTTTACTTGTAAAAACTTTCCTGTGACGTAAAAGGATCCCAATTCCAGCTTGCATTAAGTAGCAGCATTTTCTTGTCTCCATAGTACATTTGTGTCCCCTTATCATTGTCTCCCTCTATCAGGTGGACGGCTTTGACCACATACTTCGACTTTGACACTGACCTGGATGCCTCACTGATGGCCGACACCATCGCCAGGGAAAAATGGTCCAGGCAGTTCTTTGAGGAGCTGAAGAGGTGAAGAAAGCAGGGTTCTCAAGAGACTAGTGGTTGTCCTTGGCAGTCAAGGAAAGATTTCCTTTAGGGAGTCCCATTAGTGTGACAGCGCTGGCACAAAAGTCATTAAAACATCCGCCAAGGGAGGAGGTTATGTTTTCATTACCCTTGTTTTATTTGTTTGTCCGTGTGCAAAATAACTCAAAAAGTTGCTAACGGATTTGGATGAAACTTGCCGGAAAGGTTGAAAATGGCACAAGAAACAGATAATTAGATTTTGAATGTGATGCGGAAGTGTCTATGGTTTTTATGATAGGGTCAGTGAACTTGAGAGTTCAAGCTGCGCATGTTTGAGGTATTCATACATGCACTACAGCGCGTGCTCTAGTTTCTGCTAGGGCGAGACGCGCTGCGCAGCTGAGGGTTGATGCCAATAACAAAAGGCGATCGTAAAGTGCTCTGCTGATTTGAGAATTATATGCGTGTGCATCACATTCATATCATTATCAGAGTCATTATTTTCATGTGTCTTTAATTTCGCAAATAGCACCTGACTCGCGAAATCCGCGACAGTGAAAACCTCACAAAATATTTGGTTTATGAGGTTTGCAGTACATTGTGTAGTTGTCTCTTCCCTTGCTTTCCTCTGAAAGTTTGTTTTTTGCTTTATTATATCGTTAGAAGAACTTATTTCTAGCTATACAAATTGTGCAGAGACCTTTCATGCTGAAGTTGGATATCAGCTATACCAAAGTTGATTTTGATACATCCATGCAGTATAACAACATGTGATTAAATGTTTTCCGATGAACTTACTTGTAAAAACTCACAGAGAGTTAAGTTTCAGGACTTGTCACTTCTTCAGCTCAGACTGACTGAAGAAGTATCTAGTCCAAGTCACAAACTCTGTGTTCTCGGCGAATTTCACAAAAATGTCCAGTCGGATAGAATCAACTACATGCGCTGTTTTCGGCCATACTCCTTTACCTGTTTTCTACCGGGCAGTCCTTGTCTTTTTCAAGTCAGCAGATGATATTGTACGAATGAGGGGTTGTTTCAGGTATTCAAACTCTAGTGCTTATTCCTGCATGACAGATCTCACCAGACTCACCATGAACAGTTTGGAAAACTCCAGGGCACGATAGAGGTCGAAGGTCACAACAAGCGCGAGGTGACGTTGGTTGGCATGCGAGATCATTCATATGGTAAGCCTCACCTGCCCACTCCCGGAAAATGGGGTGGAGTTGTGTGGTTTCACTGAATGTATCATGCCTGCCCCATCTGTAGAATGTTTGATCCACTTGTGTTTGTGGGGAGTTTTCAGTTTCCTGTAATGTTAGTCCTTACACTTTTCTATGCAAGGGACTTTTGACAGTGTGTACAAATCTATGGGGTTTTCTATGCCGATCAACACTCAAGGCGCACGAAGGGATGATGTGCACTCCCATGTGCTGTTTGAGTTTAAGAACTTTTACAAATTGAGGAGACTAAGGCGGACACGGTATCTGAAGTTTCACCAAATTCTGACAAAGAGCACAAAGAAAGTAATGGAATTTCAAAAAAATGTATGTTTTCTTCAAATAGTGATATTGGTTTTATCCATTGTTGATGTGATGTTTTGTCTTTATAGGTATATAGGAATCAGCGGACAGTCGGGCGGTCGGTCGGGCGGTCGGTCCGTTGCAAATCTTGCGTCGCGAACTACTTCCTCAGTTTTCAACCGATTCCCATAAAACTTGGCACAGATGTGTGCCTTGGGTTGTAGATGTGCAAGACGTATTTTTTGACAGTACCCAAAAGTACGTTGCCATGGTAACGGCATATTATGGGCAAAAATGGGTACAAATCTTGCGTCGCGAACTCCTCCCACAGTTTTTGATCAATTTTTATGAAATTAGGTACAGATGTTCATCTGAATATGTTAATGTGCAAGACACATATTTCCGCAGTGGCAAAAAGTGCATTGCCATGGTAACGGCATGTTATTGGTAAAATATAGGGCAAAATGCTTCATGGCAAAACTGCTTCATCAGTGTTCTTCCAATTCTCATGGAATTCATATTGAATGTTTGTCTTAGGATATAGGTCAGCATGACACATTTCTTGACAGTGACAAAAAGTATGTTGCCATGGTAACAGCTCACATATTATGAGCCAAAATGATGGAAAATTTTGTGTTGCAAACTACTTCCTCAGTTTTTGCCCAATATCCATGAAACTTGGTACAGATGTGTGTCTTTGGTTGTAGATGTGCAAGACGCATTTTTCGACAGTACCCGAAAGTACGTTGCAATGGTAACGGCATATTAATGGCAGAAGATCAAGGAAAGATCTTGCGGATTTAACTACTTCCTCTGTTTTTTGACCAAAGCTTATGAAATGTTGTTTTGACCAAAGCTTATGAAATGTTGTTTGGCGGGGGTATAAACAGTCGCTGTAGCAACATTTCTAGTTATTTTTCTGTCACTCCTTGACTTGAGCAGGTTTTTAAATCACTTAGGTTGCAAATTATTAGCCATCTGTTTGTCTATTTTTTTTTTTTTTATGACAAGTAACATCATTGATATTATTTCAATTCATTCAGCTTGTAGCCATGAACATTTTTTTCAATATCAAATTTATTTTTAAGTACTCAAGGCAGTGAACTCCATAGATGCAATGGAAGATATTGCAAAGGCAAAATCAAATTCTGAAATTTCTTTTCCACTGAGCAACTTCAGAAGCATTTGACATAATGTTCAAGAACTAGGAATGTGGACATAGTATAAAAGGGTAGATTAAACATCTTGTATGTTAATGTAGGATGATGTGTGGAAAGGTTAGGGGTCAAAGATCAAAGTTTGAAATGCTGCTGTCACACCAAAAACTTACATGGTCTGTCTCTTGATATGATAGGAAATTACCGAGACTGGAGCGAGTTGCACCGCTATGCCATCCACATGCTGCACTTAGAGGATGGGACGTGTATACACGCTGGAAAGATCTGCTACCCTCGCCGACTTTCATGGTGAGACTTTGTGTCACAAGACTTCTCTTTGCATCATAATGCAGATGTGTCAAAATTATCCCTGATATTACAGTGCTCTGGAGTTTGTTTGTTTGTTTTTTGTTTGTGTGTTTTCAGAAGAGATGCCATGTTAAGTCAGTGAACTGTTAAGGCAGTGATAATGAGCATTAATAGCAATTCTCCCTGTCGCCAATGACGTAAAAAGTACCCGGATGTTGATTTAAGCGTCATTTACAGTGCATTATGTGATAGTTCGGGAGCCAAGTCACTTTCGTTCTTACGCGCGTGGTACGCAATCTCTTGATACATACAGCTCACAGCTGTACAGCCGGCCGACTGTATTTTTGTGTGTACTTTACTGTTTCCTCGACTTGAATTTTAGCGTTTATATGATATGAAATTTCTCCATTCTAGAGAAATTGCTGTAAATACGACTATGGGTCGTTACTGCGAAGCTGGTTTGTTTGTTTGTTTTTTGTTTGTGTGTTTTCAGAAGAGATGCCATGTTAAGTCAGTGAACTGTTAAGGCAGTGATAATGAGCATTAATAGCAATTCTCCCTGTCGCCAATGACGTAAAAAGTACCCGGATGTTGATTTAAGCGTCATTTACAGTGCATTATGGGATAGTTCGGGAGCCAAGTCACTTTCGTTCTTACGCGCGTGGTACGCAATCTCTTGATACATACAGCTCACAGCTGTACAGCCGGCTGACTGTATTTTTGTGTGTACTTTACTGTTTCCTCGACTTGAATTTTAGCGTTTATATGATATGAAATTTCTCCATTCTAGAGAAATTGCTGTAAATACGACTATGGGTCGTTACTGCGAAGCTGCCATGTGCTGGTCGCACGACAATACAATAACCAAAAAAATCTACAGAAATATCCCTGGCATGCGAGTCGTGACGTTGGTGAAGTTTCCGGGTGACTCAACAGCGCGTGCGACTTGCTTGGTGCCTTGGAAGAAATTGCTTCGGAGACAGGATAAGTTCGAGATCGCGGTTCGTTCCCGATCGTGTTCGCGGCACTTCGACAGAGAACAAAAGATGGGCATTCTATGACCATATCCGGGTGGGTGAATATTTTCCAGTATTATTTTCAGCATATGTAGAGATGACTGATGTGAAAGTCGATCGCAATGATCAAGCAGTACCGGTATGTCTATCTTGTATGCGTGCGCTGCATGCTATATATGCAAGGCTTCGGGCAATGCGGGTCGCTATACAGTATGTATCACAGGGCTGGCTCGGGTACTGGTGCCTATCCGTGGCCAGCGCGGCACTACGTAGTACACATATGCGCACGCTAGCGCTGTGCAAAATATGCCCCGCACAGGAAGTGCCAGAGTCCCGGAAGTGCACTAAATCTGGACGAAATTAAAGCCATATCCGGGTACTTTTTTGCCTCTTGGCGATAGCGAGAATTGGTCGTGAGCAGTGTCCATCTCGTGTTACCCAACACTGTTTCCAATATGTGGGTCTGGGCAGTTATACACGTCAGACGTCAGAGGTAGTCCCATGTATTGTTTTCCACATTCAAAATATTGACTGTCTACTTTGATATCCAGTGTCACTCAGCTCCTTTTGTAAATCACAGACCCAAGTAGATGGATTTTCTTTGAAATATTGTGAATTACCCCTTTCTTTCCCCCCTCTCTCTCTCTATCAAAAGTCTGACGACAGGCTACGTGATGCGTCCAGGTGACTACAAAGCCACGCTGACCCACAGCACCTTTGACATGGTGACCACAGGGGAGAAGGAGTGGGCCATTCCAGACAAGTACAAGTTTAGCTTCATCTGTGGTAAGTCGGTGGTTCCAGCGGAGTAGAGTTAATCACTCAGAGCTTTGATAGGTTGATAAATTTACACCAGTTCTCGCTTGGGTGTGTTGTGTGTGTGTGTGCATTTATCTTTATGAGTTTATGCCTGGGTCATAATCCTTCTAACACAAAAGTCCTGTCTCACAGAATCATTCCCCAAAAGGAACAAAAACAGACAAACAAACAAATATTACAAGGTTTTGCTGTGATTTTTCTGTGATATGAATGTAAATTCCTGCTATGTTCTACTACACACTGTAATTCATATTAAAGGACAAGTTCACCTTCATTAACATAAGGATTGAGAGAATGTAGCAATATTAGTAGAACACATCATTGAAAGTTTGAGGAAAAGCGGACAATCCGTTCAAAAGTTATGAATTTTTGAAGTTTTTGTGCAGTCACCGCTGGATGAGAAGACTATTGCAGTGTATGATGTCACATGCGTATACAACAACATAAGGAAAATATAAAGAGAATTTCACAAAATTTCATCTTTTGAAAAAAGTACACATTCCCTTGACTCGTTACTGACATATGTTATGGGTAATATTATTCCCATTGCCTTTAGAAAGAGGCAAGTCAAGTGCTCTTTTATTATCCGAAAAAAGTGAAAATATGTTGAATTTTCTTTATATTTTCTTTATACTATTGTACTCATGTGACATCCACGCCTTAGTAGTCTCCTCATCCAGCGGTTCCAACACAAAAATTTTTACAATTTATAACTTTTGCATCGATTGTCAAATTTTCCTCAAACTTTCACTGATTTGCTCTACTAATATTGCTGCATTCTCTCAATCCTTATGTTTATGAAGGTGAACTTGTCCTTTAACAGTTATAACAGCAAATGAAATGATTTTAGAGCTGATTTTAGAGCATATTATTCATGTTAGATATGGGAGATTGATAAAACAGCGATGGTATTTACCTAGTTCTGCATACCCTATATTTGTGTTTTAGTGAAGTATGCTGAAAATCCTGTTTTCTCGAGAGCTGTTGGAAAATTTCCTCAGCATTTGTTCCCTTTCTTTTGAATGCATTCCAATGAATGTGTTTGTCTAAAAAATCTCTTGTACCTGTGCATTTGAATTTTTTGAGGCATAATGACAAGACAATAAGTGTTAGCAACCAATATTTTCATGTTGGAATGAAAAATCTTTGTTTTTCTGGTCTTGAATCTAATTCATTTTTTTTTTATCATCATCTGCAATGTGTATGGAAACAAAGTGGGCTACACAGGCTGGCTTTTCATTTAATTTCTTTTGAATAATTTCTATCCATGTGGCAATCATTTTAGCACAAGAAGTTCCAAACCATACACCCAGAAAATCCACAAATGTCCAGTACTGAGAGACAGATCTTTTGATTTGATATTGTTTAAGGGCCTCAAGTCATAAAAGTTTTCATTCATTATGAAATGAATGCATGAGTGAAAGATAATGAATGCTATAATATTTCAAATGATTGACAAATTACAACGAATCTGTGTATTTTTTGTTTTGTTTTGTTTTGTTTTGTTGTTTGTTTTTTTTTTTGGGGGGGGGGCTTAGTGTAATCAGCAGTATTTCCTGACATATTTTTGAGAATAAAGTTTGAGACAGGAAACTTGTGTGGACATGTCTCTCTGATGTTCTTGTTGTTTTGTTTCAATCTTTATTTTTCTTTGCTGTGTCAGGCAAGGAGAGGTTTGACTGTGAGGTGGAGGTCCAGACGGCCCCAGTCTTCTACATGGGCAAGAATCGGGAGGCAAAGCTCTTTGAGGGTTTCGTCCACGTCGTCGTGAACGGCAAGAAGGGATGGGGGATTGCGGAATACTGCTACCAGTGAGTGACATCCAAGTCTTAGGCCCGAATTCACAAAAGTGGTACAACTGAAACCCTGGTTTAAACCATGGACAATTTGTATGGAGCGTCAAGTGTCGCATGGCCTATTTCGTTACAAAATCAGTCCTTTTGTCAACGAAATTATTATTTCATAATGAAATAACATTTTATCAACTAAATAATCCTTTCGTTGACGAAATGAACATTTCGTCAACGCAATGGTCATTTCATCAACAAAATGACTGACTTCATAACGAAATAGGCCATGCGACACTTGGCGCTCCATACAAATTGTCCAGGGTTTAAACCATGGTTTCAATTTCGCTAATGTACCACCTTTGTGAATTCGGGCCCTAGAGTCCACTTTCCCACTTCCATGTTCAAGTTAGCTAGATTTACTTTCTGATTTCATTAAATGCAGAAAAGTCAGTAGAACACAGCTTCATTTCATTTTGAGAAAATTACAATACTGCTACCAGTGAGTGACATCCAAGTCTTAGAGTCCACTTTCCCACTCTTCCATGTTCAAGTTAGCTAGATTTACTTTCTGATTTCATTAAATGCAGAAAAGTCAGTAGAACATAGCGTTCATTTAATTTTGAGAAAATTTGGATGAGCAATTCTGAAGTTATGAATATTCTGCACTCCTTGTATAAGATTATAGCTATAACAAGATTTCGTTACGATGTAAAAATTCTAATCCCAAAATTATCATCTTAATATCTTTATGTATTTACTTCCTTTGCTGTAACAACATTTGTTATATCGAAAGAAAGCTGTAAGTCCGAAGGACTTTGTTATAACAAGAGCCACCAGTAATTAAAGTTTCGGTTAAAGGTATGTGTCAGCAATGTTACTACAAGGTAATATCAAGAGAATTCCATTTTCTATGATAAATACACATTCCGTAGACATGTTTCTGGCTTGTATGAAGATTGTGCTTTCTAATGGATGTTTGAATTGAGTGTTTTCGGGTTGTCCGTCCGTCCGTCCGTCCGTCCGTCCGTCCGTCCGTCCGTCCTTCCGTCCGTCCGTAATGAATTTTGTGGACAAGGTAACTATCAAAACCTGTTGAGGTATCCTAATGAAACTTGGCATGTATGTGTATTAGGGGGTAAAGTTGTGCCTATCAACTTTTGGGTGCACATGCTCAAGGTCAAAGGTCAAAAGGTCAAGGTCAAATACATAAAATTTCACTATTTTCGCCATATCTATTGAATGCCTGAAGATATTTTCTTGAAACTTAGTGTATACATGTATTACCCAATTAAGATTCTCTGGTGAAAGTTTGCGTCATGAGGTCAAAGGTCAAAGGTCAAAAGGTCAGGGTCAAATACATGAAATTTCACTATTTTCGCCATATCTATTGAATGCCTGAAGATATTTTCTTGAAACTTAGTGTATACATGTATTACCCAATTAAGATTCTCTGGTGAAAGTTTGGGTCATGAGGTCAAAGGTCAAAAGGTCAAGTAAAAATATCAAAACTTCTTTTTTTTCTCCGTGCCTTGGAAAATTGTTCAAGGTATCTTCATGGAACATAGTATATACATGTACTGACTGGAAGTGATTATCTAGAGAATGTAGGGTTCATGGGGTCAAAGGTCAGGGGTCAAAGGTCAAGTGCAACACTTCAAAATTTTACTATTTCCCTCATATTTATGCAATGCCAGCAGGGTTATTATTTTTCTACACATGGTGTATGCATGTGTAACCTAATAGAAATTCTCTGGAAAGTTTTTTTTTTCTTCTTTTTTTGCCTCAAAGGTCAAAAGGTCAAAGATCAAGTGAAAGTGCTGAACTAACTTTTTCCTCCATATCTCGAAGTGGCTCAAGTTATCTTGAAACTTAGTACATATTATGCATGTTCTACCTGAAAGTGATTATCTTATGAATTTTAGGGTCAAGGGCCAGATGAAAATGGTAACAATTTACTATTCAATTCAGAAATTGCACTTTTTCTCTACACCTGTACCTTGAAAATTACTCAATGCCTAAATGTATGAATGGGTCAAAGTCAAGTTAAAGTCCTTAAATCCCTAGATACATGCTCTCCTATTCATCCAATTAAACCTAGGTCAAGGAAGGTGAACATTCAACACATTTGTGACAAACTTGTCATTTCAATATTTTGCCAATTTTGTGAAAATGTAATCACACATTGTCCACATGTACTATCTAGACCTATTGGGAAAATCATGCATTATGGCGGAGGCATACCAGTCGCCAAAGCGACATTTCTAGTTCACTATTGCTAGAATGAAAATATTTGGAATGCTCTATATATTATCTTAAGTTTGTTCCGTTACTGAAACATCATATACATCATATATGCTGTAGTCTTCTTGTCTCACAATGATAACACATAGGTTTACTCATAATTTTTAAAATCTATAACTTTTTTAGGAATTATCAAATTTTTTCTCAAAATTGTTTATGCTTATATGATAATACATCCACGGCATTTACTTAATTGCTATATTTTGGGTAAATTTTCTCAATATAGACAGATTGAATTCAAGCAAACACTTTGATAAAAGCTTCATCAAAATTGGACATAAGACTTTTGGCAGAATGGCCTCAAGTGTTTTGCCAACAAATTAGATAACAAAGTTGTCCAGGTGGGAATTTACTAGTTCTTTCATATTGTACACCTGAGAATTTTGCCTATTGTTTGATTTGTTGTGGTTTTTTTTATTCTTTTATTTGTGTGTGTGTGTGTCTTCACTTCTGTGTTATCTGAAGCAACCGGGACGTCGACAAGGATTCCTCATAATATGCAGCACTGTGTGGTGGTGTAGATCATGTGATGGTGAGTCATGGGGAAAGTGGTACCTCACTGCAGAGACTGTCATCACCTGTGCCTCAGGTTGAGCCTCTATGCAAGGACTATGCGGGCAAGCCTCCACAATTTATCATCCGCCCACTTTTCGACATCAGGTATAATCGTGTATGACCCCTGAAAATGATTTCTAGCTTCTGTTCAAAATAGATGTGTATTTCATCTTTCTTTTATCTGAGATTTCAGGGTCTTTCAGAGGGAGTACTGAGTAATAAATGATTTCTGAATTACCAGTAGGTATTCAAGGAATGAGGAAGAAAGGTGCTTTGATGGCACATCATAATCATATGTGACCCGCTACAACAAAAGGATCCTAAAGTCGCTGACGGGTGAGCCGAGAAAATTGAGTTTGAATTTAGATCATCAAAATCTTTCAAAATGTTTGCGTTTCTGTTTTTGACATAATTTTGTAGTGTAATGTATCTTCCATCATCTGCCGAAATTTGAAAGCTAAATGAATAACGGAAAGGCAAGAAAATAGCATTTTCCTGGGCCATGATTTTCCGACTTTCAACAGAACAGAAACGTGTTCGAAGATTTGGATCTAGCGCCGCAGCAAGGCTCCGCCCCTAGTAAATAGGGAGAGATCTCATTGGTCAGTTTGCGGCATCCTGGTTACTGATTGGTCCTACGTAGATCGCTGGCGCTAAGCTTGAATGAAAATCGCGGAGGTTGCTAGGAGTATACCTTCTTTTGTCAAACGGTGAAAACTGTCTTGCTTCCCCTTGATCATAAGCGTTGGAAGGAAAACTTTGAAGGCGGTTTTCTCAAAACTCAGATTTCCTAAACCACTCGACATGCGCTGACAAAATCATCGATATCTCCACTACCGAGTACTTTTTATGAGTCATGTTAGATATGAAATTTAAAGTGGAAGAGTAAGGGAATAATGTCATGTCACTTTCAGAAAATTGTCCTCCTCGACTTTCGGATCCTTTTGTTGCAGCGGGTCGCATATGTCAAAATCTATGCATCCACTTTAATTATGGTGGTCGAATATGATTTATAGCTCCTTTTTACCATGGGCCTGCATTTTTACTTTCATTAAGTGTTCAGAGTCCTTTGAGGGCTTTATCACCGATAAATTGTGAATTTCAACAAAGAATAGGGGAAAAGAAGCCAGGTTTGATGGGGTATTATGTTTAGATTTTCAGATCTTTGTTCCATTGAGATTGCAAAAAGAGTGCAAATATGTGGTCGCTTTATTGCACAGAGCTACCATAGATTGTAGAGTTTGGGAAGTGATATTCCTTGACTGTATTTATGTCATAATTTCTTGAGAGCAGTATTTTTGAATTGAGACTTGAAAGGCAGTTTAACATGTGGTTGAATTTGTACTCAAGAGAATCACAGCAAGAGAACGAGACTTAGATATTGTACTTTTCCAGAGAAAAGTCAGCCTTTTTCAACCATGTAGACAATCATACAGTGCATTTCTGCCACAGGAAGCAATATATATATTTTTTATGCCTCCGCAAAGAAGTGGTGCCGGAGGCATTATGTTTTCGGGTTGTCCGTCCGTCCGTACGTATGTCCGTACGTACGTCCGTACGTCCGTCCGCTTTCGTTTACGCGATAACTTGAGTAATATTTACTGGAATTTTACCAAACTTCGTCCAAGTATGAAGTATGATGGGGCAATTATTTGATTAGATTTTGGGTGAAATCAGCTAAAGGTCAAAGGTCAAAGGTCGAGGTCAAATCATGAAATTGTATCCGTTTACGCGATAACTCAAGACTGCATCAAGCAAATTTCACCAAACTTTGTTGGAGGATGATGTATGATAAAACAATTACTTTATTAGTTTTTCAGTGAAATCGGACTGAGGACAAAGGTCAAAGATCAAGGTCAAATCCTAAAATTTATCTGTTTACGTGATAACTCAAAACTGGATGAAGCAGCTTTCACCAAACTTGGTCCAAGGATGATGTGTGATGGGACAATTAGTTGAGTAGATTTTAGTGACATTGGCAAGAGGTCAAAGGTCAAAAGGTCAAGGTCAAATGCTACAAATGTTGCAATTTCCCCCATATCTATGCAATGCTCCAAAGGTTTTTTCTTGAAACTTGGTGTGGACATGTACTACTGCATAAAGATTCTCCAGAGAGAGTTTCATGTCATAAGGTCAAAGGTCAAAAGGTCAAAGGTGAGGTGAAAATGTTGCAATATCACTTTTCTCGCAAATGGTTCAATGTATCTTCGTGGAACTTGGTAAATATGCATGTATTGACTGGCAGGGATTATCTAGGGAATTTAGGGGTCATGGGTCAATAGTAAGGGGTCAAAGGTCAAGGTCAACTCCTCAAAATTTTATTATGTCCCTCATATACTAGTATATGCAATGCTTGCATTTTTAGTTTCAAAACTTAATACATGCATTACCTAATGGAGATTCTCCGGGAAATTTCCAGCCAGAAGGTCAAAGGTCAGAGGTTTAGGGTCAAAGGCCAGGTTTCAATCCCCCCCCCCCCCCAAAAAAAAAAAAAATATATATATATATATATATATATATATTTTGTACCATCATTACACTCTTTCTTCATACCTTGGAAATTACTCAAAGCATAAACTAATAAAAAGGTCCATCAGAATTCAAGTAAAAATTCTCAATTCCCCAAATATGTGTACCTGGACTCTTAAAAAAATTATAGCAAACCCAGATCAAGACATTTCTGACAGACCTGTCATTTCAATATTTTGCCAGTTATGTGAAACTGTCATGGATTACACATTGTGAAGACATTGTACTATACGCCTATTGGGAGAATCATGCATTATGGCGGAGGCATCAGTCGCCATAGCGACATTTCTAGTTTTTTCATGAGCTTTCTATCTTACGATGACATAGGTCTGAAAACCAAAATTTGTCGTCAAAATGGAAACACTGCAAAATTAGTGGCGTATCACATCATTCTGACCAAAGTCTAGTCCTTTAGTCTGAACTAAAGTCTTTGTACTGCTGCTCTGCGGGGTGATACGAGTGAACAGCAGTTAATTTTGTGTTTGGAAAACATGAGTGCACCTGAATAATGTACAAGCAGTATCTTTTTTTCATACAACAGGTTAGGTTGTACTTTTTGAAATCAAAGATTAATGTACACGTATCACTCATTCAAAAATTATGACATGATACTACTTGCACTTTTTGAGTTGATTTCATTTTTATTCCTTTTTAATTATTTTTGTTTCTTTTTTAATGGTGAGATGTTATTGAGATTAGCATAGTTTCAATAAGCTACTCAGTTGATTTTGTCGGCATAAATGGCATTGAATGCAGTACAGTATATCAGGGTGCTTGCATTCTCAGACAAGTGAAAATGTTGAACTACCAGGGCTTTTTCTTCTTTCCTGATTAGCAGTCAAGTTACCAAAGTGGAAGTTCAGTATACCTGTATAATGTACGCTCGTAATGCTGCAGTATTACTAAAGAAGGTCAGGTTTGGTGCGTAATGTATGTCTTTTTACATAAGAAGATTCATTCAATAGGAAACTATTTTATACATATATAGCCATGAGGAATGAATAGATGATCAGCTGCAATCTATTATAGATGTATAGCCATGAAGAATGAATAGATGATCAGCTGCAATCTATGTAAGGGCCTATCAAAGTTATAGAACTTAGCCCATTGAAGGAGTTCCTGTACAATTGAAACAATATTGTGATGAATACTTACAAAATTGTAGGATATTTTTTAAACATCAAGACAGGGGGCATGGGGGAGGAATATCCATGAATTAGATCTTCTGTGCTTGCTAATGTGAAATCATCTGTTCTTTAGACCAAGTCTTTGAATAATAGTCTCAGTGGCGTGTTCATTCAGACCCTGTTGCATCACCAAATTCAATAGATATCTGTCATATTAAAAATCTGGTAGCCGTATTATCCAGACTCTAAGGAATCACAGGAAATTGTACTCCCAAATCAAGTGCCTGGGTAAATGCAACTATTTGTACCTTTTCAGACAAGAAAATGTATTTGTAAAGAAAGTGTTTATGGTGTCTTCTTTGTATATCTTGCTCATTGATTATGTAAATCAAGATTAAGAATGCAGAACAAGTGGAACTGAGGTAGAATAAAATATGTTATTGACTACTGGAGTAAATATTCTCAAACGTTTTGGAATTGTCCCAATTTTTTGTTCTCATATTGTTTGATTGACATATTGTTTGATTGGCATATTGTTTGATTCTCATATTGTCTAACCAGCATGTGTACATGTATGGAATTGTTATACATTGTCTTTCAAATTTTACAACATTTCACTTTGTGTCTTTTTATCTCTTTGTATTATTTTCTCTTTATATTATTTCCCTGATTTTTATCACGACCTAGAGGAAGTCACTACAGCTCCGGGAATCTCAGATTTTTTTTTTTCAGAAAACTGCTGAGATCCCATACTCTGCTTGTTACATTTTGGTTGTAATAACAACGAGGTCAAGTTTATTTCCGTAGTTCTTGTTACATGCACGCTTGTTCTCAAGTCCATTGAATCAAAATCAGTATTTATGATATGTATTTGTGATCTGTACTATGGTGAGACACTGTATGTAGGCAAGTGTCGTCAGTGAAATGTTATCACGTCTTGCAATCTTTAGCTCTTACCAGTATCATTCTCGCAAAGTTTTATCCAGAATTTGCTAACCTTTAGAGTATTTGCTGGTCATATGCACTATTATAAAGTCCAGCAGTTTTAGAGGACCATATATTGTTTTGTAAAGCCACTTTCTGCAGGGGAATGATGACAAGTCCTCTTCAATGTCCATTTGCTTTTCAAAGACCTGTACAACTTGGCATACAGGATGGAATGACAAGAAAGTTGATGAAAATCACTAATCTTCACTGATATACTCAATACATGTATATCACTCAGTGCCTTGGAAGGAACAAAATATTATGTTTGCTGTCGTCTATTGTTTATTATAGTCTTGACCCACAACAAAATGAGAGGGGAAAAAAAGGAAAAAATCTTTACTCCCATAACAAGATACTAATAGCGTAGTGTACAAACTTCCTCTGATAGAACTACAGTGTATCAACTGTCCCAGAGGGGACTTCAAAAGTCTGCACCAAATGTGCCAGAGACATTGTTTTGTTGTTTGTTTTGTTTCTTATTTTGTAAGGGTTCTTTATATGTGCGTATATGTGTGTGTATGTGTGTTTGTACTTGATAGCGATATATGATACATAGCCCAAGCATTATTGCTTTGTGATACAAATGATTAAGTTATCATATTTGTTGAAATGCTGCCTGAAAATTTTCGTCTTAAAAATCTAGTGTTCCTGCCAAATGTTACTGATCATCTACTTCAACTGAAAACATCTACTATGAAAACACAATACATATTATATGGGAAACATCTTTCATCACATCCTTTATGCCATGATAATTATCATAAGCTAAAATATAATTGGGGAAACAATTGCTCTATTGGGTTCACCCAAAAGAAACCAATGTTTTTATATCTTTTACCTCGTTTCATCAGCAGCTTCTTTTTTGTATTAGTAACTGCCAATTACAATTTTAAGTTGTCATTGTGTTTAGAAGGCATCGATAATTGTAGCTCTGCGTTTTAGCCAACTTTCTGCCGCTCTAATTAACTGTTAAATGCATTGCCATTTTAAATCGTCACTACAACCATCTCACCTACCAAGTTTTTCTTTGTTCCATGGTAGGTGTATAACTGAATTCTCGAAATCATGTTTTGAAACATGAACGTTTGATAATGCTTTATACTGTACCACTGATTAAATTTGTTTGTATACAATGTATTGCAATAGCATAATCTAAATGAGGGATAACATTATGTATCCGGGTCACTTTAAAAAAAGATATCATTGTAATGTCAACATTTTACTATATTGTCAGCAACTGCCTATTTATACATTTGTATGAAGTTGCCGTTTGGAAGGTATTGATAATAAATTGTAACATGTATTGTGTTATAGCCACCTTACTGCATAATTTCTTAATGTCAAACGCATTGCCATTTTATTCAACATCGCCATGCTTGACCGGGTCCTTTATGTCTCGTTACAGAGAATTTAAAAATCATGTTAAAAACAGGGTTGCGGAGGAGTGTTTTATGTGTATTGCGCCGGTGAGCATTTTTACCGTCTGCACCGCATGATGGAAAAAAAAAGTGATGTATTGTTCAAAGCCGTGTGTAATGATGTTCGAAATCATAACTTCATGTATGTGAGAACACTGTTTAATGTGCTACAAAATTTAAACTGTTTCACGTCTGGATTATATTTGTGAGAACTTGTCAAGTTTATCAAAGTGTCTGTGATTCACAATAAAGTGAGTTTTATGTCAAATCATACCCCTTTTGTTTTGTGTATTGTACATTGTATTGTGTATGCGATTTCTTAGACTTCGTTATGTATTGAAAGAGATTGATTAGTCTATTTTGGGCTAATGGGAACACTAGCAATTCCGCGTTGTATTTACAGACATGCACTCAAGGGCAATTTGGATTTTGAGTTTTCCCCGAGGCATAAACATTCACGTATCGATTGCAGAACAGTTATATCGATGCATGCGATATTGAAAGAATCCCTCCTCGGTAAATGCAATCATACTTGCCAACTAGTAAGATTTTATCAGATTCAGTAAGATTTTTTACGTTAAAAATAGCAAAATCAGATTTTCTGTCAGAGAAATCAGATTTTTAAAAAATATTTAGATATACCTTTCATGTGTATTTTCGGAAGATTTGACCGAAAGTAAGATTTTTAACTTCAGTTTGCATATAAAATAAGATTTTTGCAATCCACGAGTAAGATATTTCATCTTGAAATGTTGGCAGGTATGTGAAATGCCAAGATTGCTTCCTGGCGAACCCGGACCATCTTGCTTATCCCTAATAAAAGAAAGCACAGACGGACAGATAGATAGATACATACATAAATACATACATACATACAAGACAGTACATACACACATTATACACACATACATACACACATAGATGCATACATACATACATACATTCATACATTCATAGGGCCTACATACATACAGGCAACTCCCTTTGTAAAGAAGTCACCGGGACCGTCCGGCAGTTTTCTTTCGTTATATCAACACTTTGTTATAACCGAACAAATAAAGTATATAAAGGTACTGTGAATAGATTGTCCCGATATAACGGCGGGGGTATGGCCGGATTTGCCTTTTTAATACAATGTACTCTAGCATATCCCAATCTCACACCTTCTCGCCACCGCGCCAGATTGGGGGCGCCCTCCTTCCTAAAGCAAACCTTCCGATTGGATATGGAAGCTACTAGGCCTATAACTCCACTCGTCTCTTCCACGTCCTCTTCAGCAGCTTCAGCTTTCGTGGCTCAGACACTTTCAACTCCAGCACTTTCCTCAGAGCGTGATCATCATCCTCCCTCAACACAGGCCCGCACCAAGATAATGAAATAAGTATTATGATCTGGGACCTGTTTCATTTTAAAGATTGAGCGTAAGTTGCAATCAATCGAAAATTGCATTTCATGAAATAATAACTTTGCGATTGATCGGAAGTTGTAACACTCAATCTACTATGTATAAGCTATGCTGACTTTTTCTTGAAATGAAGCGCGTGTTTTTATGAAACATGACTTACGCTCAATGTTGAACTTAAGCGTGATTCATCGAGTTACTCTAAATACATGTAAATCGAGCATAAGATCAATCGCAACTCTTTATGAAATAGGTCCATGATATAGTTTTTTTGGTTTTTTAGAAAGATAAGAAAAGGAACGTCAAGGTCATTACATTCTGTTGGAGACAAGTGACATTAGAAAGGGAACAACCTGAAAAACGCTTGAATAAACAATACTTGGAACATTGCATTTATTTCACCATATAACATCATCTGCAAATGAACTTACGGCATTATTCTACAGAGAACCACATGGGTATAGCACTACAGGATCGTATCAAAAAATAGTACCACACTTGTGATAAACTTTTACACTTTGAGATACAATTACTTGTATAGTCGTAATACTTATGCAACATTCCTTTTTAATCTCTACAAGAGAGGGCGCCCTGTACCACCATACGATAACCTATTCACAAGACACATCTAGACAATCAGTCGTACAAAACATTTCACTCACCTTTTAACGTACGCAAAAGTATACATATTACAACGGTGAAGAACGCATATCATCAAGATCATCACTTAAACAGACAAAAAAAAAACAAACAAACAAACAGAACAGATTCACGTCCATCAGTACGTAGTACCCTATTGGTTCTACAGCAGAGGTGAACGTTAATCTTTCATAGTAAATTGCACGCCGCTGGTTACATCTTCAAGCGACAGATTTTCAAATTTCAGCGAAGTAATTAAGTCATTGGTTACAAACACTATTAAATCAACCTCCCGATTCGGGTAATTCATACCTGTGTGATAACTCACAAGAAATCCAATAGACGTGACATGATTTCTCTGTTCCCGTCACTTGTTATTAAAAGCGTTCATCGTTCATGCGTAGGGCCTATGGAGGCATCATCGCAGCATGTGTCGATACCAAGAGGAAGAAAAGGTCTGCGGTGGGAACAGTCTAATGCTTATTAACGTAAGAACAAATGGTAATTCATCAGATAGTATTGAGGTCTCTAGCGGGAAAAAAAATCTCACAGCGTTTATTAATTGTAGTGCTCCGCCGCGTTTATGACTCCGCGTATCTTAAAGCAACGCCAGCAGATCAAATCGGTCATAATTCTCAATACCTTATTTAAGGAGACCTCAGGATGATTTTCAGATTTTAGATTTGAACAACTATAAATTAGTTATACTGAGGACAGAGTTTCAGAATTTGTGATGATTGGGATGAAGAATAAGAATATTTTCAAAATTTAGAACAAATTGCAATGAACAAGGATGATGACATGGCAGAGTCACCATAAGAATGCACGAGTTGGGGCTCAAGGAAGCAGAACAAAAGAAGAAGGCATGCACAGATTATACACAGGTGAACTCGCAAGCAAGCGTATTGTAATGGAATTACACTGCTACAATTTTGAAATATGTGAACCTCTATGTCATCATTCTTGTTCAGTGTAATCTGTTTAAGGTTTTTCAAAGTATTGTTTCTCTGCTCAAGAACCAAATTAAATTCCAGAGATCTATACATGGAGTTGTCGATTTATGTACTACATGTGAAATTATGAAAATCGTCTGGAATGTCCCTTTAATCACAATTATGAGCTTTCGAAATTCATTGAGTTGAAGCGAAATAAACATGCAATACAGCTAAAATAGGAGAAATGATCAAAATAGCCTCAAATTTAAAATAACTATTACTGAAAGCGAGCCAGAAAACAGAGAGTGAGTGAATAAAGGAGAGGTTTCAGAATGATTTCATTTGTTACTGGTCGCTGGTCTTAAGGGCTGTTGTATCATCATCGTGACATTTCACGAAGTCTATGGCGTATAGGTATTCAGTTGGGCGATAACATTTCAATAGCAGGTCAGGGGAATAATAATTAGGCCCTATATCTTTATTCTGAGCCAGCAGAAACACCTCAACAACATGATATCTAAAATATATTATTCATCAGTAACATTGGGTGCGTTCGAGCGCTCTCCTAAAGCGAACCGTACCGTACCGTACCCGTGCCAGACGAGCGCTCTCTCACGCTCCTAAAGTGTACCGCACCGTAGTGTACCGAGCCAAAAGTGGACCACTTCCCGAATACTCAAGAGTACTAGTATGACTGTGATGTGCTCCAAAAGCGTGCCAAAAGCATACCAAAAGTTCGCTGTAAAGCATGCGCGTATCATGCGCATACGTCACAATGCAAAGACATCATTCTCTTTGTTCGGGACAGCAGGCAGATGCTGCAAGTAGTTCAAGCGCCAGGTGAAGGACATTCTTGCTAAACAAATGCTTGACCTTTTCTAAAAATAACTCGTGATGTACGTTTTCCCGACAGAACACTCGAACGCTTCAAATCTGGCACAGTTCGGTACGGTACGCTTTGGTTCAGTTCGCTTTGGTTCGCTTTAGAGCGCTTGAACGCACCCAGGGATATCAACAACACTTTATTCAAATCAATAAATTCTTGCGTCGAGTTGTTTTTTGCTGCAACTGAGTGACAGCTAATAAGGGATAAGAATCAGCTTTGGCTGTCGGGAGACAGCTCGGTATATCAGTCGATACACCCGCTACTGTCTATCAATCCGAGAATGAGTATGAACACGATTCTTTCTTCTTTTTTTTTTTTATCAATGATATTACACACACAAAAAAAACCCTCTGAATAATTTGTGCTTCTTAACGTCGACGAAGGGCAATTTGAAATCGCTTGCAATTAAAACAATAATAACAATGACAATGATAATGATACTAATATTATTAGTAATAATAATCATCATCATCATCATAATAATAATGATAATAATAACAATAATAATAATACGAATAATAATAATAATAGCAATAATAATGAAAATGACATGGAAAGGTTAACATCACATGACATCAGTTTGATGTTTCAGAAGTCAAAAAGAAAATCGTCAACGTTTTCACAATAGTCATGTATAGTCAGGCGAGTTCATCCGTTATAAATGGTTACCGCAGTTCCAAAATACATGCTCTGAGTACAAGTAGTCTGTGATCTATTTTGGAAAATAATCTTTAAAACCTTGTATCTTTTGCTTTACCTTTCCTCTGCAGCGGATTGTAAATTGCGAATCATCCTTGAATAGATTGCGACATACAAAAAGTCTATGAATATCACTATTGCATTATCAATAAAATCCCTATATACAACTATTACTATAGATCTTATTGCTGCAACTAATGTCTGTACAATTATAATTACACTTTATTCCTTTTCTTTTCTTGACTCATTTACCACGACCTTTGAATAGGACCTTTCTATCGTTGATCATGAATTGGTAGGAACTGACAATGGAATATCAGATTCTGTACTCCCAGGCGTGTACCACCGAGCATTTCGATCTGCTGAAATTTCAAATTTTACAGCAAAGTCCTCGTCTTTTGCGAAATCTGAATGATTGCCTCTGCACCGTCCAAAATCTTGAGGTTAGAGTCCATTTTTATGGAACTCTAACGTCCTAAAGGGACTCTACCTTTAAAAGGACTCAGTATGCGGTTGGGTGATAGCGCCACCACACCTCAACTGTTGTCCAGTACAGTAGATTACGTCATTCTTTGGTCTTTCCAAATCTTGGTTCTCACGCCGTTGCTATCGTCGACAATCGTGAGCGAAGTGACCAGAAAGAAGCCTCGAATAAGCGCTTTGGCGCAAGGGCTTTCTACGCGGACGCGATTTCTCTTTATGAGGCAGGAAAAAAAAGTAACGGGTGCTCCACTCTGGGTACTGAATAATCCAGCCATGGCAAATGCCCGTTTTTATAATCACTTTCACCCATGGAAGCGCAGGATTTGCCATTGAACAGCCAGTGCGAAATGTTTATGCACGAGTGTCTTTTATGGACAAAGCCTTTTGATTGGTAGGAATTTTCGTAATTTCTGCGGGCATGGTCACTGATGGCTGATCCTATTTTTTTTTTTTTCGAGGCACCTGGTATAAAGCTAGAGGGTCACTGATGAAGACTGAGTCAATGTTCACACAAAAGGATAGCACCGTCCTGTGTGGGTTTCCTCGTAAATCCAGTTTATATATTAGCCTACCTTTGAAGAATCTCTGGGAAATGAAAGAGGAAAATGTGAAGAGTCGTTTATTTAAGAAGATGGTGCTTTCATTATAGCATGGCATCTGCTTTTAAAAAAGTGCATTCTTAAAAGCAAAGCCTGGTGAGAACATGTGTCAACAGAGACGTTTGTTAGAAACGTATAACTTTATTATTAAGTCTGATTATGATAGAACTTCTATCCTCCTCGTGGTCTGATTATCCTGTATCTATTACCAGCAACTTGAACATGGTCATTCTCTCATTACACCAGACAAGAAAGTTGCATAAAGTACGGGTTCGTGAATATTTCAATATGGACGTGGTAGGAGTCAAATCCCCTGAATTCAACAACGCACATGAAAACGTTCATGAAAGGATTGAACGAAATGATGGGATGACGTCACAATATTATGCACTGACGTCGAAGGTTTATCCGCTTCATGCTTCCGCCAGATCAGCGAGGAACAATTACGGTCTGCATTTTTGACGGCGAATTGGTGAAACAAAAATAGCTACTTTGCTGAGCAGCCAGTGAGCAACATCCCATTGGAAAGAGGGTGAAATAAGCACCGAGTTTCATTTTGTCGCTTTTTTCATGAACCTACCCTGGATTTGGCGCGCAATAGTACGTCCAAGGATAATACAATAGCAAGCGAACGAGTAATATATCATACTACGCAAACACAAGTTTATTAAGTATAGGCGCCTTACGCCACAATCCGCGCTTGTTCGTGCGATGTACAACGAGTGGGTTAACAATGAAAAACTCCTCCATGACTCGGACATTGCATTTTTCTTTTTCCCTGAGCTTCGTAAAAGTCTATCGAGTACTATCGGGAATATAGTATTGAGTACAGTACCTCGTGATATAACACAAGTGCTAAGACAAATACGATGAGTACAAGAGAAAAAGAACAGGAGAACACAAAGAAAATTACAAAGTAAAATCATTATGAAAAAAATAATAACAATGCAAGGAGGAGTGAACAAACACTAAATTTGCGGAGGATGAAAAACAATTCAAAAGATATATCAAAGCAAGGCGAATTTATAAATATCAATGATTTATACATAGTAAATGATTATTCAAGATGGTACAAACCCGTCAAGGCATTCGGCATCGTCATTTGAACAAAACGTACCCACAAAAATGTGACAATGCGATTCCTGCATGTTTTATTATTCCAAACGCTACATTAAAAGTACTACTGAATTTCGCCTTGCTGCCGGGCACTGCATCATAATATTATCGAAATTGATAAACACACTATTGGCATTCCATCAAGTATTGGCAATAACAATCGAATTAAAAAAAAAAAAATAATAATAATAATAACATAAAAATACATCCTATAGTGGCGAGAGTACGATGTATAGATTACTAGTACTGGTTATAATAAAGAATAACACCATAATGTCATGGCAAGAATTAATGATAATTCCGCTGTAACAATAATGTATACATGATAAGCGATATTTCAATGCAACACTGCTGCACCATTATTAAATCAATTAAGTGAAAAGCCTCAACACACGTTGCACACGTTTCGCGTGTCTTACAACCTCTTGCAGATAAGATATGCGAATATTCATGTATTGCTATTGAAAAGGATAATTCTACGAGTTTGCGTGTAAAAAAAGAAACACTCGTTATTGTTCTAAAAGGAAGACCTACAAACTCACTACATAGTGAAATCTTTATTGACTGAATACAAAGAATATTGATCTAAACAGCTAACGGCAATAAAAACTTTCGCGCGCATTTTACTTTCGCGAATCTTGGTTCCTCGCGAAATTCGCGAAAGTTTCATGCACGCGATTTTTTTTTCTGTTTTTAAAGTAAGGATCTGCGTATGTCTCTGAAATTTCTCCATATACATTGACGGCCATTCTTATAACGGATTGACATTGTTTGTTGCCTTTTTCTTTGGTATTTTCATTCATTCTTTGAATCCATTGATTTAAAATTACACGCGATTGATATAACAGAGTGTACGAGGTCTTACATGTAACAAATGTGACAAACACGGAAATTAATTGAGTAATGAACTTTATATAGCTCCACTCATTGTCGAAGTGGACTTAGAACTAAAGTTTGAAAACTAGATCTCTTAAGAATTACAACAAGCAGAAACAGATGACGCTACAGCTGCGAGGGATTTCATGTTTGTTTGGGGTTTTTTCTGCTTGCTAATCGTTTTTTTTTTTCAATGCTCCCGACGCCCCAGAAGTCCCAGGGTATTTGGAGGCACATGCTGGGTACATCGTATGCTTTATTATACGAACGGATGCTCAATCAATCCGTGATCAGTCTTCCTATCACGATATATTGCTTCGATCCACGGTATGTCCGAAACGAATCAATCAATGACGACATCGTGTACGGTTGGTTGAACCCTGTCGAGTCCTCCCTCATGCGATTGATACAAACTTAATGATGATGAAAGGAAGGAATGCGAAACGCATCAGCGTTGCAGACTGTACATCTTTCAGACAGCCCTCGTCAGTATCATTTCGACGTGTTACGACGGCAGATCGCACCTTTTTGGGTACACAATAATTATGTCACTGAGTACAAGGCCTTCTGTCTTTCTTTCCCGGTTTTCTTCCCTCTCTCTCTCTCTCTCTCTCTCTACTCGGAAGGAACATCGGGTACATTGGTGGAACTCTCTGAGGCCCCTTTCGTCGACATCACGTTGAAATTCTCGTTCGCGGCGTCGTCCGCCAACCCGGCGCGCTTCGACTTGCAGTCGTCTGACAGCATTGAAAGACTCCTCGCCGAGATGTTCGTTCCGGCCAGAAATTTCGCAACGGTGTCCGTGACGAAGGTGGGGGCGTGGCTTGTCAGCAGGCCCAGCACGAACGACGTCTTGTCGCAAGCGTAGTGTTCGTGGGGGTTCTTCGCTAACAGCGCATGCTCGACGGCCCTACACGGCGCTGATTGGTCGGGACTGAAATCCGTACCGTCCTCCCGCTCTACCGTTGCCAAGGCATCTGCGAAATATTGCTCCCCGTAGTCACGTGCCACGAGGTTGTTCAACTCATACTTCATCTGTAGAAATGCCTTCTTCAATCTTCCCTCCTTATTAAAAGCTGCTGAAAGAAAAATAAAGCACAAGCAAGAGTCACCGTGTATCACAAAAACCAATAAAATAACTTTTAAGGTTACTGCTGTATTCCGGCACACCTGAAAACATACGTCTTGTGCCATTAAAGTTCATTGCCGATGATTGACATTTTCTCAGAGAGAAATAATTTTAACCGTGCACATCATCATGAATAAGACTAGTGAGAGCTTTTCTATATTAACACTTAACTTCAATGTCATTTTTCCCCGACATTGCTCCAAATCCTTTTTTTATCATTCGTATCATTTCAGTTAGTCTAAGTGTTTGTGAAGAAGAAAATTCTCCTTTAATAATGCGTTACCTCTGTGGACTCAATGGCTCTAAACTAATACGTCATTGTACTGTTACTCACACGCCCGGTACTCCGATGGTTCAATCACCGAAACGCGGACCGCCCACTTCGCGAGCTCCAGCCGCAGCACATCGCTGTACATCAGCAGCGCCGCCTTGGACGCACAGAACGCGGAGAAACCCGGAGCCGGAAGGCGATCTGTTGGGGGTCATCGAAGTCAAAAGAGAGATTCTAGTTATCATAGATGGTTAAAACAATATTAGGCATATAGTGTGAAGTAATAGGGCCAACTGTGGTAAAGTGTGGTATAAGGTGTAAAGTCATATACAGAGCTCGACTCAGCGACCATTCAAGGGACGTTGTTCATGAGCTGGAAGAAGCAAAATGTGAGATATTTCGTTTACAAGTGAAGAGGAAACCTTGCATCTGGATTATAAACTAACATCAAGGGCCATGCGAGAAAGACAAACATACAACCTTTTAGTCCGGAAGGAAGGAAAGAGAAGAGTACTGGTGCCTATATCACGGTGAATAATGTGGAGTTGTTCTGGTCTGTTGGGCTGCACACTATAATGTGCTTTGGGTATGCAAGGTCACTTTTTTGAGCCATTTCATAACTTTTTAAAATGTGTTACTGAACAAGATTATAATTTCTCTCCGATGTGAGGATGCGCTCCTGATGCGGAGTTGAAGGGTTCATTGTTCCAGTCAACAAGTGTGCACCAAATGAAGAATAAGAAAGTAATCAGCTGGATTGCTGAAAGTGGTGAACACATTGCAAACAGACCTCAAGATTTTGTTCTGCTTTAAAAGCTCATGAGCACCGAAACGAAATCATAATCAAAGGATATAATTTTATTAAACTCAAATAGTCCGTTATATCACTTAATCGAAGGATTTTCATGGAAATTTCACTGATATACCAAATATCTCATCGACCTCAAGTTAAAGAAATATATTTTCTTTCCTAAATGGACACTTAACATTTCACAGAAGAGTTCTGACTAGGAGATGGAGTGACCTTTAATATATGGGAATATGGGAATATTGGAATATGCCATATATGGAATTTATGGAATATATGGCATATTCCCATCTATTCGGAGTGAAATATCTTTGAGATTATTAGAAAATTCACATTTACCTGCATGACATTGTGATTCAGCCGATTCAACAGTTTTCGTAAAACGCGACAATTCTATCAGGCTGACAGGAAAAGTCATTAAAAATGCAATATATAAATAGCTTTAATTTTCCTTGTCAGCCAAACAATATACAAGCAAGGCTTTCCATACCTAATTAAGGCATTGAAAATGACCTTTCACCAATATCGGAAGAAAAACGCAGGTGCAAACCATCTACACTCACTTGATATACCAGTGATGTTCACAATGCGGCCACGTGACCTCCGAATCAGCGGAAGTAATGCGCGGGTCACGCGTATTTGACCTTCGACATTGACAGTCCACAATTTCCGGTAGAGGTCAGGCGACATGATTTCCGATTCTGCGTAGAAGCAGCTTGACACTCCGTTCACTAGACCCCATAGTTCTGCAAACAAGCAGATGAAGGATGAAGAATACGGTGTGATTCCTCGCGTTCAGATGCGCACACATCAGCACAAACGTTTTACTATATTCATGCTTAAAATAATGAACGAAGAAACAAGAAAGTGATATAGAGAGGAAGAAAAAAAACTTAAAGACAGAAAATAAAAGCGACCACAGAATAAATCAATTCTCGGTATCGCCAATGCGCAGGGGGAAAAAAAGAAATGAAATGCGCACGCTGCAATTGCAGAGCCCTGTCACAGATGCACTGTGGGATTCCTCGGGAGCATTGCCGCTTCCGGTTGGTTTACGCGTGTCTCATAAACATTTCCCATGATGGGATTCAGTGCAATCTTATTTTGCTTTTCTTCCGTAGCTACATATTTTTTTTTCCGATTAGAATTAAGCAAAAATAGAGTTTGAAACTTCCAACATTTTTCTGATTTGCGGTCACTATTCCATAAGAGTCATGGTTGGTTCACTACTGCTAGGCTTCAATGTGCCTGCACGGCGTTCACATGATGGAAAGCAACGAAGTCTTACACTAAAAAAAAAATAAATAAATAAATAAATTAAAAAAAAAAATGCCCCTGGATAAAGAGAGAACGTGACCTGGGTGCATATGCAGCCAAAACCGGGTGCAAGTTTGTCCCTTGAGGTATTCCATAATGCATCTAAAGCGATGCTCGCCGCAAGGTACCGCGCCATTATTGGCGATACAAAGAATTAATACATAACATTAGAATCTCGAACAACGCGGATCTACTAGGACCTAGGATTAGTATCGATCGGATGATAAGCTTAACTTGTCCATTGTAGGTAGCTATACCTTCAAGTTTTCTTTTCATTCTTAACCAAACACTGTGACCCACAACGTAACTTAAAAGAAACGGAAACTGCCACTGTCGTCACAATCCGCAACACGTTTGGATAAAGCTCGTTTATGGATATGATAATCACCTTTCCCATTGAGTCTTTCTCTCAATTCTTCTACGGTACTGGTGACGCGATTGTCGTCGCTCGGGTCCAGAGAAAGGGTCACCAGTCTGTCGGAGCAAGCTTGGGCGAGTTCCTTCTCGGCCTTGGCGTCTTCTGTGAGGAAAGCCGCATAGACGTGGAACCCTAGTGAATCAAGGTGGCGGGCTGCGGCGTGGGCCAATCCATGTTCACAACCTACAAAATAGCGAGTAGAAATTGAGAAAGGAGAATAACTACGCATGTTCAATACATTTGAATTCATTTCAGGTTACTTTCACAAATTGAGTAAAATTGATTTTTTTTTTAAAGCATGAAAGGCATACAAAGTCCAAAACATATGCAATATATCACACACAAAGAATGCAATACGTACAAAAATTTTGACATTATAGACTGAAAGTGTGAAAGAAGAAAAATTGTCAGGGCTGCTCTAGGAAAATAAAAGGAATTGTTTTATAACGAAGTGACAGAGAACAAAAAGCAAAGAATGCATTGGCATAAATGCATGGAGCTATATCTACAGATTATTTTCACAAAGAAAAACACATGTCAGGTGTGAGTTTCTTCAGTTTGTCTCCCTCTACACTGCTTTCCAGTAGATGACAGGTTCGAGTCCCTCTGGTTCCCTTTTCCGACATGTTTGTTAATTTACAGATAAGAAGTTGCGATCTAAACAAATTTAATTTGTAGAGGGAGACAAACTGAAGAAACTCACACCTGAATCTTCACCCCTCTGAATAATATCCTTCTTTCAAAAACAAATGTATTTATCTGTTCACTTTGGAGTCCAATTATTACTGGCACACTATTCCGACTTTTTAAAGGGTCTGAAGGGAAACTTACGGACCCACTGCAGGAGTGAAAATTATTTGACATTATTTCCATGTCTGAAATATTAAATCCTACGTAATGTTTGTAAAACAATACGAAAAACAACATATAACTATTACACAAAATAAAAGAGCCGCGGAGACTGGTGCGCACAGCAAACTTTTCACTGGCATTACAGCATTGCCATTTTCTCTTCCCATCATCACGACTCGGTTGTGTCTTTAACACTATCTTAATATGTAAGGAACATATTTTTGCGAAAGTAAACATCCCACTGTAAGAATCAGTAAAAGAGATATATCTTTAGGAGATGAAGCCTTGTGTGTGTGTGTGTGTGTGTGTGTGTGTGTGTGTGTGTGTGTGTGTGTGTGTGTGTGTGTGTGTGTATGTGTGTGTGTGTGTGTGTGCTATAAGAAGATCACTCTGAGGGTATTAACTTGTTTCGTTTCTTGTTTTTGTTGCTTTTGTTGTCTGTTGTTGTTGTGTTTTGTGTGTCTTTCTTATATACCACGGACATCTTATATGGTATTGGCGGTAGAAACAAAAGTAAAAGGTGAAAGGGGAAAACGGCAAGAGCGGAATACACTCTCAATGTTCGAATCGATATTATAAAAGTCCAAACTTGACGTCATTATTTTGTCATCGCCGTCCCGCTTTGCGCACCTTTGCCCTTCGCTTTTCGTCTCAAAATGGAAATCTGTCCACTAAAGTACGTCACAGATGGCGTCATCCATGTCGAATCTACCGTCCGGGATGGAGATGCGATGTCTATTCTTGTAACGGCGTTAAAACCCTGTCCTACGCAAACTATACCGAGGCATCGCTAATTGGCACGGGGGGAGGGGGAGGCAAAAGTGCTGTTGTGTTGCATATCATGAGGAGAATACACGAAGGGTAAGGGGTAAAACAGATGGTTCTACTCGGCCACTGGGCTAGCACATGCTGGGATAAGATCGGGAGGGGAACGGTCAGGAGACATGGACTTTGCAGGCATGGAAAGAAAACGAGACAAAGCATGAAGGGCAAACAAACAAAGTGTGCCAAGAGAGCTGACTTTTCAGGTTATATCCTTGAAAGATGCATGCTAGTTAGTTTGATAAATAGATAGATAGATAGAGAGATATATAGATAGATAGATGATAGATAGATGACAGATAGATATAGATAGATGATAGATAGATGACAGATAGATAGATAGATAGATACAGTAGATAGATATATAGATAGATGATAGATAGATAGATAGATAGATAGATAGATAGATAGATAGATAGATAGATAGATAAATGATAGATAGATGACAGATAGATAGATAGATAGATGATAGATAGATGACAAATAGATAGATAGATATATAGACGATAGATAGACAGATAGATAGATAGATAGATAGATAGATAGATAGATTATGACAGATAGATGACAGATAGATAGATAGATAGATAGATAGATAGATGATAGATAGATGACAGATAGATAGATAGATAGATAGATAGATAGATAGATAGATGGACAGGTAGATAGAGATATATATGCAGACAGCTGAACGAGCAGACAATGCAATCAGGCGGATTGTAATGATAATTATCTCCACACACTAGTGAAAATCAAGAGAACGGGATGAAAGTGAATGTTAATACCATCGTTATACTGTAAGGATGCTAGTGGCAAAAAAAAAAATAACTCACATTATTATGAGGGCAACATTAATCACAATTATAAGTAGGAGGAGGAGAGGATGATGATAATAATGATGATAACGATGAGAACGATATACCGACTATTACGAGTGCATTGGTGGTGATGACAGCGATCTTTTTTTTTTTTTGCATGTTTGCTTTTCTTTTGACGTTGCTGAAGGTTCTTTGTATCTGTGTTATTTCATTTTGTTTTGTTTTGACATCATACCAAATGTTGCCGAAGTGATGGCAGCAAAGGCATACCATCGTATCATACCGAGCAAACAGTATATAATGCAAAGAAATGGGAAAAGGCGAGAGAGCATTGACTATGGTAATGTATACGGGAGCCTTCTCCGTTTCGCTCCAGCGAATGCGAGAGAAACCCTACGCCATCGAAGAGTAGCTGATACGGCCGAAAAGCCGGTCGACAAGGGAACCGATTCCCCGTCGGCCCTCGACTGATGGTGTGACTGCAATGTAGTTAAAGGTAGCAAAGTCCTCGAATGAAAATTACAGTCTGCGGCTCCCAAAGAAAATAACTTTTTGCTGAAAAAAAAAAATGACTGCACTACCAGGATTCAAATTGGATATTTGTGCAACATTATCCATTGAATTTCGATGAAATGTTTTCTATTTGTGTACAAAGACACTCAATTTGGCATTTCGTATAGTATATTATGTTGAAACAATATCGCTCATAGAATTTCGCGTGCATGTTGAGAGCGCTACATTGTTTCCGTACAACTTTATAACTTTTATTGCTCGTTGCAGAGTCGCACTACTAAATTGTGTAACGCCAGCGGACATTCACATGTCATTTTTTTCCTTCGAAACCCCACAGAAGTGTTTTGAAGCAAGAATCATATCATATTGTGATACAAAAAAAAAGGAAAGTCGTGATGCAAATCAAGGTCTCTTTACTTTGAATTAGCACGTAAAGATCATACAGAACAAGTTTACCTATAATCTTTTTCAAGTTGATCGAAATGTAGCGACTTTCTTCGGTGCTTCTTATAACTTTTTTTTTTAAATCAACAATCCATTGCTCCAGCCTCCACATCCCATGCTACCTGTATCCTGAGGACACGGAAGACACAAAGGTCATTGATGTTTCAAAGCTCCGTGACGGTGTGGTAGCCGGCACATCATTATGCCGATTGTGTTTGCTTGGCCGACGAGTGTTCCGGCTCGTGCAAGTCGTGCATTCGCAAAAAGGTGAACGCCGGTCCCCAAGAGTTGTGTAAGTAGAAAGAAGACAAGGATGACTTCCACGCCGTATGGCATGAATAATGTGGCCCCCGCCAGTTCGGCGCACGAAGAGAACGGTGTACGCCGCGCGTGAAATGTCAAACGGCCAACTACTGTACATCGCTCGCATAATCACGACAAGAGAATGAGAGTAATAAGCAAGGAACGCGGGAGAAGGGGCAAAGACGTGACAAATACCTAGTCTTGAAAGACAGCCGTGATCACGAATGAAAAAATATTCTTCATAATTATATCATAGACTGTTAAAAACGCGAGTAGTCTAATCATAGAGTTTAGTAGCTCCATGGTCTAATTCAACTATACGTACGATACGCGCCTGTACGAAATAAAGAATAGCTCTAATGGACTTGAAGTGTTAAAGGTGAGATGTCAGTAAATTGAAGCGATGGGAGAGCAAGCCAGATCTGCCTTTGGTGACGAAGTGGGAGGCAACTCTTTATGAAACAACGTTGGTGATAATTCTGTAAAACGGTGGAACAAAGATTCGAAATAAGCGCGTATGATTATAGCAGACACCAAGACGAGAGAGAGTATTATGATTATTTAAACTGAATCTGCATATCCCTAACCGATGGGATAACAGGGATCGTGCTCGAACATTTTTTTTAGCGGCGCCGTTGATGACAAATGGCATTTTATCGTAATTGGGCCTTGGTAAATGCTGTGGATTGAACTATGCTCGCAAGGAGATGTGTTCATGTTACTGTCTCGTCGCGGCTTTGCATAATCTCATGGAGCTTATACGAGTAGTCTTTCTTCTATAGGCAGCAATTTATTCGTTTTTAGACGTTGGATTTGGTAACCCTTGAACATTCAACTAATCGCTTATATTGACAAGGTCATATTGACAGTGTCATGTTAATGTGCTGACGTAATTTCAGTCTCGTCCCGGCATTGCATATCATGATGCTATAAATGTTAGTCTGTTTTCCAGCCCGTAAATATACATGTACATTCAAGCGTTACCATGGCGATGCACGGTAATGCCGCCACTGACAGACATTTGCGAGATCCAGATAATCTAACACCACACATTATTAAGTAATGACCATTGTATTTAGCTTTTGCTTCTTTCTCACTTTTCATTTTCCCTAAACTCAAGCTGTCTTTTTTTTTTCTATATTACAAGAATAAGCCAGTTCGTAGTGCTGTTCTACTTTGCGCATGAGCAGAAAAAGGTCATTGGTACCAAAACTCATGATGGTTTTTAAATTCACGGAGATAAGCATGTTCTGTGATATAATGATTATTCATGCAATCCTTGTACATGATATTTGCCATTACATCCACCTGACTGCACACCTGGTATTTGGCAATACGAATGTAAACATGCTTCAATGCATTCAATACAAAACAAAGAAATGGATGCTTCCCCCGAGATTTGTTTGACGGACCATTCTGGTCACCTGGTCTCGCTATGCAAGATCATTTTTTGTTGAACACGAATTCCATAAATAGTTTACACCGGGCAAACTTACCGGTACGCATTATGTTGCTTTGAATATGAATGAAGTGCCTAACCAACTACGAAAATAGAAAGGTCATTTGTACCAACGTGCACATGAGCTAATTACGAACTGGCTTATTACCATGCAAAATAATGACCACGTGTTCTGCCCTATTCTAGTCAAAATTTCTCATCGTTTTCTGATAGCGCTGTTGTCTTCAGTACGTCAATATAAAAGTCAAAGTTAATAATATATATTTAAAAAGGCGTAGAAGGAAGACTAATTATTCATGGTGTCGTGCTGTACTTGTAATGAAGATTCGACAGCCGAGCCTGCAGTCTGGTCGAATGTACACAATACATGGTCAATGGAGACGCAACCTTTTCTCAATGAGATCTGAAGCGTCGTAATGATATTGACGGAAGACACACAGCTGTCGGGCGTCACTAACAAGGCCAAGTCTAACAACGGTCGGCAATTAGAGGTGACGATAGCCTTTTTACAAGCTTTGGTCGGTGACACTTTCCTCTTTAGGTTCGTTCATTTCTTTTTTATTTCAACATCGCTCTCCAAATTCATTAGATTAGAGAGTAATACAGAATGTGTAGTTCGCGAAAGTGAGAACTGCGGGTCACAGTGAATCACATGCACACACTTACACAAACACACACACACACACACACTCACGCGCGCACACACACACACACACACACACACACACATAAATCATCTGCGTGGATATCAAATACTGCGCAGACGAATGTGAATGGGCGGCGCAGCTCGGACCCGGACACCGGTCAATCAAGAAGGTATACTTGAGGAACACGCACCTCGTCATAGTTAATGTTAAGGCATGTTTAAATAACACTACATCACTGAAATTCTATGAAATCACACTCTCATAAAGGAAAACTGCTGGAAGATTCCAACGGAACCACAAGCTCAATGATCATCGATACCGGAAATATGCAATATCGTCGTCAAACGTGAACGATGCGGAATAGATCTCATGCATGCGCGCTAAGGAAGGGGCCCGCACCTCGCCACCCCGCGCTCCAATAGAAAAAGCACGTAAAAGACGTGTGCCTGTGACCGTAATGATACTGATAACGTCATGTAATGGTCTATTCCTTAAATAACTTTAAGAGTTTCAAGAAAACTGTTCGGTTTTCACATCAGTTTGCTTGGATATGGTAACCCAGGCCTGCAAAGTTTCAAGCGTACTAAACACTGTCAGGAGCGTAAATTGTTGTTCAGTGCGCTGGTAGCAATTTTAGGCAGAGTGGCGATATTAGGGCCCCTGACGAGGTACGGGTACCTCACTATACTAGGCGAGCTCTCCTTGTACCTCCTTGTCGGGTCGAGTCAATGTGATTTGCGCATTCGTCCCTCGCCACTTGATAGGAAACCGCGGCAGTACCAGATACCAAACTCGGACACTCTGGGTCTTGTCGAAAGGCTAAGTCGAAGGGGCTACATGAACCTTCCGGACGATGATCTTTCTGATGTGCTGCTAATTCAACATGGCCATGTTCTAATCACACGCCTCGAGGAAACTACAGGATCGCCCAACACGTCGAACGAGTCACCCTCTTGGTGCCTGCAGACATGCCTGAACAGCTATACACACAAAAGCCACAAACATACACGACATGGAACAGCTCAATAGCACCTACAGACACATACTGTACATGCTTGCACACATGCAAACACTCACTCGCATATTTTTCCTATCATAATAATTATGGTCCATGACCTATACGCGTGCTCCAAATGTCATTATTTCGATGAATGAAGGTAAGAAATAAGACATCGTACAAAATGAGATGAGAAAAATTGACGTCAAGTACATTAAAAATTTGAAATTCATATTCAAACGTGGAATTCACTTTGGTGGCTTTGTCGGAGCCGAGTGCGGGCTTTCAAAGACAAATAAAGCCCAGATCGAGCCACACAGAGTATATGAACGGGTGCACTGGCTCAGTGAACAATCAATCATAATAGAATCGGTTGTTACAGGACATGCGCATCAGCGACCATAATGTATGTGAACGGTCTTCCAGTCGATTACTGAATGTCTATTAGAAGGTCAGAAACGCAGACACACACACACACACACACACATACACGATGACAATTCGCGGAATTTGTAATTGCTAATGAAACAATGGCCCTGACCCATTTCATTATAGTTCTTTTGTTCACGTTTTCGCAACGCATTACTAAGTTTAAGAGTCGCCTTCCCATCTCACATAATTTTCGAAATTCATCAGATAATTAATTTTATCACATCAGCGGAAAGCAAAATGCTTGGTTGGTCGTGTGTCTGCCTTGCGTTGCAGTAAAGGGTCTCGGGTTTGAGCCTCAGAGAGTAAAAGTTGAGTGATATCGTGCATACTCCCATCACCCCATCTGGTCAGAGCCCAAAATGCAGTGTAATCCTCCTTTGCATTTATACACATTATTACATACGACAAGCCCTTTCGAGTTGATCTGTTGAAATTTTACCGACGATGGGAGAAAAACGATGGCGATATATCCACAGTGTAGCTCATGACAGCCCTTGTTCAGCTGAGCAGAAGAGTGTAACGGTATACCAGGTGTAAACTGCTTTTCACATTTCAAAGGCTATCAGCCGCTAAAATGTGCAGAGTAATGAGAAATCTAACTATATATAGCGTTTGATCGCAAAATGGGTAAAGCGCCATTCCACAGAAAAAAAAAAAAGATGAAGTGAGTCCATCATCACATAGATCAAAATGAAATCTTTCAGCTAATAACGTGTAAAATACAGAAGTTATGGTTAAACCTATTCAATATTCACTTATCATTTTCTTGCTTTTCGGAGGTTTAATCCCAATTATCTCAAATTGACAAAAAGGGAGTTAATTCGTTTTGCCATTAACCCCTTCATTATACACAACATGTTTTACTTTCGGCTGTCCGACACAGTCTCACAAGAACAAACAAAATACATCAGCCATCTGCGTGCCACTTAATTATCTTTTCCATAAAGGGAAGTACACGACATGTATATGAAAATTTTTCACACTTTGACTTATTAGCACAGAATGGGTTAACTTAATGACCAGGATTCCATTACGTCATTATCACTATAGGCTTGTTTAAACGTGTTATAACTGGCAGTGCGACCTACTGTCATAAAACACTTTCCACCTGAAGGCGAATAGCTATACACCGTCCTTAATTAAAGGAACGGTATAGTTTTAGTGGAGATGGTGACATAGGTTTTAACTTTTTGCAAAATCATTAGAAACCATTTATATGAAATATTAATTAGCATAAATTCCAAGAGATATTAAAAGTTTATGGATGAAAATCTGTTATCAAATGGCTGAGATACGTCAAAAACATAGAGGTCTTAATAAAAGATGGGACCCAAGTTTCATAGGGACTACTTTGCTTTGCTTTGTTTTTGGATATCTGTGCGATTTCAAAACCGATTTTCATCAAGTAAACATTGAGTTCCTCTCCGACTATTACTTATACACTTTCTTATTAAGATTTTCACATAAGTGGTTCAGATTCCTTTTTTGCAAAAAATTAACATCTGAATCCCCACCTCAACCAAAACTAAATCACCCCTTTAAATCAAACACACACACACACACACACAATGTCACACACATAGCACTTGTGTCATTTCCTGCACCATGTGTATAATAACATTGATACCGCTGACTAAGTCTATCGAGGAGTTTCTGTTTCGACTTTATCCATAATACCATCTGGATGAGTTATCTTAACTTCGACTATCTGTTTACTATACTTACGTGTAAATAACTGTATCAATTCTCTATGTTCCGTGATTACATTATGTTCTGTGATATCTCCGCCGTGAAAATACGGCAGAGTGGACTTGGCCCATTTAAAGTCACATGATTATCAAACAAAATATTTATAATGATATCATGGAGTGAAATAATGGGAGTGGTCTGTCGAATAAGTCTTCTCCCCCCCCCCCCCCCCCGCCCCTTTTATGAACTCATGGACTACTGGACTGAGGTCAAGGCTGAACAGTACGGCAGTATACAAGTTTGCAAACATACACCATTATGATATAACATTATGAATATCTACTGGCAGAAGGTTGAGACATTATAATAGCGACGGGGGGGGGGGGGCAAAATAGGATACTCCCTATCGTATATTTTGAGGAGGCGGGTCTATCATACAGTCATTTTTTTTTTCTTTTTCTCATTAACGTAGCACGATTAAAGACGCCGCTAAACGCATGAGGCTACTGAGCAATCTAGACCATGTCGCACCCTAACACTCTCACATATAGCTTGAAGAAAGCTTTGACACCGGTAATGCAAATCGTCCTGTACATGTTGGTCTATCTGTAGAGGTAGAGGTATGCATGGAATTATACCCCCTCTATAAAAGATCGTTCCTCTCAGTAACCACGCACATTTCGTCCGTTCCGATTTGGCATTTGAGAGTGACGATATCCGCAATATCATCGATCAGGAAACATTATGTTCATTACGGGAAGGTATACGAACTTATCTGATACGGTTCGTGCTCCAATCTTGTTGCAGATAATACTCGTGGATTGATTCAAGGCTTATCGAAGAGCACCTTAAGGATAATCTTTTTCGGGGAATTCCACACAAGAATATTAACCTTCTGAGCGCCGCAAGAACCCGAATTTGCGTAATTAACGTGATAATGAGAAAGTAAAACACCGGTCACCTTTCACGACATTTCGTATCCAATGGTATCGGTGCTAGCAAGATAGCAGGGTTTCAGAAGCAATAGACAGTAGATATTGCCCTACCGCTTGCTGAAAGAACGTGTCCTTTGCCAAACACTTGACTTCATATTAGTTCGACACACGGGCATAACATGGCATTTTACTTTGTACTCTGTTCATGGCACATTCGAGGCTATGATACTTTTTTTTTCTTTTTCTTTTTTTTTTCTTTTTTGGTGTTGTTGGTGTTGTTTTAGGGGGAGGGGTAGATCTCAACACTATATACACGCGCCAAATGTCACCAAAGTAATGTATGATGTGAACGAATGAAAAAGGGGGTAACCAGAACATATTATCAAGAGCAGCTCATACAGGATCGCTGCTGGGGGACAATAGAACTCCATTAAATAGATTCTTGAGGCATTACTAGCATGCAGAGCGATGCGAATAACATCTCCTCACGTGGCTTTCAGGAGGCAGCTCGTTGAGGTGGTCGAAATAAAAAGGGTAGCATTCTATTATAGGCGCAAACAATGACAGCGGGAGGTTTTACTACATTGAAACTTATAGAAATAATCAGATTTACAGCGGCATTGAAACTTGCAATCCCGACACGTTTAGAACTTGCTGTGATGGTGAATGTTGTTGTTGCTGCTGCTGCTATTGATGTTGCTGCTGTATTGCAGTGCGTGGTTGTTGTTACTGTGTGTGTATGTGTGTGTTTGTGTGTTGTTTGTTTGTTTGTTTTTTTGTTTGGTTATTTTTTGTGGGGAGTGATACCCAAATATTTGCTTAGACTGACTGAATTCAGAATCATAACAGCATTAAGAAAAACCCTACAATCTGTTCAAAAGGTGTAAATCTTTAAAATTTCTGTGCTGCCATCGCTGGATATAGGTACATACATGTAGAATACACAAATTCGTGATGACACAGTAGACAATGATGAGGCCTATATAAGGAGATTCCAAAATAGTTTCTTTTTTCTACTCTAGCATAACGAAGGAGGACTTGGCTGTCAACTACAACTACATAATAATGATAGTAATAATAATGACATTTTTATAGCGCATACAACAAGTGAATGTTCCCTATGCGCTTTACTACATCAATTATACTGCAGATGTTTCTGGAAAGCAGGGTCTTCAACGTTATCGTTTCGTATCATCATGGAGCTACCATAGCTCCATGGTATCATCAAGGAAATTTCCCCAGGTATTGCGTCATTAACGAGGATATGCGTATCCATAAGAGCACCCTGTTGTCGTGAAGATGCATTAAAAATGAAAACAACATTTAAACAGAAAAAAAGAAATTACATGGTGACATTGTGCAGGAGAAGGATTTAATGCTTAGGAATCAAAGATTCAAAATAATCGCCGACTTTTAAAGCATTAAATGTCAATGTGAACACGGGAAGACAAACACACGCACACGCACACACACACACACACACAAGGATATCAACATAGAGATGAATACAGATGAATCTACGGATCTATGTTTGCATCCCATTAGCGAACTTCTGAATTGGTGGCTGAGCGCATTCAAGTATATTTCTTCAAGGAATGACTGGTTGATCCATTCATGAGATGACTTATCGTTGGTGGGTACAGTGACTAATACTAAAAGCATGTATTACATGCGGGTAGTATTGTAGGCCTATATGAAAACCTATACAAACACAAACATTAATACCAAACAAGACAGCGACTGACTCCCTTTACATCAGATACGCATTCCTTTACACACAAGTCATCGGGTCCACGTCTATATTACATAAAGGAAAAAAAAACCAGTGAATTTACTACGAGCAATATTATAGGGTTGACGAAAATGGCATTGCCGGGACTATGGACAAGTTCGCATGACCCCGAACACAATTTGACGGTGCCCTGCACTAAATGTTTAGGAAGTGACAATTGAATTAAGGGTGATCGTTTTCCCTAAGATCAACTATGTAAATCGAGCGTAAATTGATCAAAAGGCGAAACTGCCATGCGCCGGTAGTACAAAAGCTCGGAGCAGTATAGCTCTCAGCTTACCACGAACCACGGCAAATGGAAAAGCCTTTGTTCATAAGCTACCGAAGCCAGGCTGTCAGATATGGAGTATGCCACTCTAGCCTATTTTTAAGTGCACGTTGTGTACATGCACACACACAGACACACACATGCACTCCTCCCGAGATTCCGAGCTTTCGTTTTCATTTTCTGTTATGCTTTGTGGGGGGTGGGGGGTGGGGTCTCCAATGAACTTTGAGGCTGATGTATAAAGAGCGCCGTGATGTCTTTTGAAACGATGTCCCGTCTTTCTATCTATTATGCGCCTACAGAATTCATCCAATGCTTTCCAATATGTTTCACTGATGAAAATGAAATTATCATTACTAAGTGGGGTTGACAGGTTAGGAAAAAAACACATGATAACTATAGTATCATGTCAATTTACATCACGTCATGCAATTAGGTTGCTACGACGAATTCGATGGTGATGTAAAACTGAAGAAATAATTTTCTTTGTCTTAAACTGTCTTCAGCGATCGACTGGTTGATTTACAGCGCTTTGCTTAGCATGTTTCTTCCCTAATGCATTATAAGAAAATGATGCAATTGCTATGCTATGACAACAGTTCTAAGACAAGGCCATTGATAAGTAATAGAGATGTTTTGTTTCGTCGCAAATGTCGTTTGTAATTTCTACAGTCGAGAATAGGTACATTAAATTCAGCAAATATACGAATAATTATGATACTTATGTGTTATATGTTCATGTTGTATATAAACCTATTATCTGATTATTTGCAACATTTTGATACTTAATATGACGCAAATATAATAGTAGGCCTATGCGTATTTAGATATAGCATGGATGTTTCCTTCATGATTATTTACTTTTCACATTATGAAATCTAATTTTATATGCAGGCATATCTATTTCGTATAAAGACATAATTATGCGTTTGTTCGTTCTACCAGCAGATCAGAGACACTGACTCTGTTTGGGAGCTCTGATTGACGATGTAAGGAATGCCAACTCGAATACAATGCAAATAATAACGGTTTGTCCTATATACCTGCAAATATATTATATTTGCAGGTATATAGGACAAACCGTGTGAGATCATTCAAGCGTTTTTCGCTTTGTTTCGTTTTCCAATGTAGGTTAGAAATGTGTCAGCAAGCTTTGCAGTAGCGTGACAGTAAACACAACTCGGGAAGGAAAGAAAGAAAGAAAGAAAGAAAGAAAGAAAGAGGCAAGACCACAACACGCACTCAACTCAGTGTCTGCATTGTATAGTATTTGTTGCATGTATCATAATGCTTACACATTGCAAAAACTATATTACATTAGTATCATACAACAAATCTATTTCTGGAGGGGGGGGGGGGGTAATAACATATGAAAGTTTGAAACGAAGACCAGTGTCCAAAACAAAATGAGGAAGTGACATAGAAATCGACAAGTTCTTACTGTTTAATAAGACAAAGTATGATTTTTTTTTTCAGTTTTAATTAGATCAATGTAGATAGGGATGATATTTTACGCAATACAACGATGTCCCTTTTCATGAAGTTGGTTGTGATATCTTATTGAACCCACGGGTGTTTGTATCATATGGTGCGCGCGATTATCGTAGCAAATAATGTCAGATTTCCCTAACATCAAATAACCAAGGTACTGTGAATATAGCTGATAGCATTTCAGGAACATAAAAGCCCAAATTGACCCGCTGTATATTTCATATAGCCCTAGGGTTATACAACTTGAACCTTGTTCCCCGTTACTGCAGATGCAGTGAATGACAGAAGGGCAATTGATGACGGCAGCATCTGCTAGTTGCTCCTTGTCGCAAATCTGAAACGGCATGCACGGGATCCGGGAGACCCTCTTCATGCACGTTTTATGTTTGTGTCTTTTATGCAAATTGAATTCACTGGCTTGATCAGATCTCGATTAACGCCTAATCCCTGTGTATAATCCTCACTTCCTTTTCCACTGCACCTACAGCGTTGTAAGGATGCACTGACAATGAAGCCATGTCTTCGACGTAGGAAGGTTTTCTTCTTCTTTTTTTTTTTCTATGAAGCTCGTGCAATGCGATGCATCATGAACTAATATAACTGCATTATACCGAAGCAGTGTCCATGTTTGTTGAGGCATATCAAATACATTCCAGCTCCCCAGCTGGGTGTAACACACACGTAAGTATATATGGCTTCAACTTGCCTTTACTGCATCTATGTAACTGTAGTGCAGTCGCCGATGATTTCGCGGCCACTGACTTACCTGTAATGAATACCACTTTGCCTCTGGCTTCTAGACACTGCTGGGGCAAGTTCCTGTATAAGTAGTAGCACGCGATGGCAAAAACAGTGACCCCGCAAAATCCGCCCAAAAACAGCTGGCAAAACGGCTGGGCGATTGTGGGCAGCAGAATAAAGAACGTGTATGGGAACGCCAGCATGAGCTCCTCCCGCAAGTAGCGGCGTAGCACGGCGCCGTTGAAGCACAGCGTTATGGCCGAGTAGCAGAGCAGTTTCATTGGAATCATCTTGTATTACTCTGTACTGGTATCCGAAACTCTACTCCAAAAGCCAAGACTGGCAGACTGTAGATACAGGGTGTATTGCGTTCAGTGTATTTGCACGCGGTCAATATTCATTCATGTGTGCTCAATGGCGGAAACTTCCGCAAAACCATGCACTATCTCCGGTGGTACAGAGTTTGTTTTCCTCTAGGCAGACCGGCTGCCACTTCAACCTCCTACCAACAGCGTAAAGTGTCTGAGATCGAAATCTATACACAGCGTGCGTGTGATACGTGAGGCGACTCCCCCGCATGCTAGTCAGTGCATAATGCGTAGACGGCTTCCCCCGCTCCACAAGGTTGGATGTATTCTGGGGTCGTCACCGTGTGCTAAACAAAACACGAGAGCGAAAGCACTGTGACATTAGCATTTCTTCTCCTTCGCAAATATCCCCAGTCTGTTTTTCTCGAAGCGATACAGGATATACGCTGGCGGGCGACGAATGGTAATAACCTAGACGCCAGCGTCTTTTCTCCTTTCCTTGACTTTCTCCCACGTCGCTCCAGGCGCAAGCGATTTCACGCACTCCGTGCCACGTTCTCTGCAGACGATCGTTCTGGCGAATTACATTTTCTCGAAAAGAAATCGTGCGGATATAGAATATACCGATGTAACACGCGGCGATAAGCGCGCGCCGTCCTACGTGTGTGAAGAATCAGTGAGTCGATTGAGAGCTTGCAAGGTTACGATCGTCAGAACACAATGAACTTCAGACGTCTGCGTGTCGACGAACAGACGAGTAGGCTCGTCATCCTAGAACCCCAAATTATTAACCATTCATTCATGCCGACGTGGGGGGGGGGGGGGGGGGAGTGTTTGTGGTTGCCCCCCCCCCCCACAACACACACTTTATACGTACATCCCTTCGACTGGACGAATGTTGGGCGGAACCATCCGCAAGTCGGTTACACGTGTTGTTGTTGGTTTTGTTTTTTTTTTTTTTTGGGGGGGGGGTGAGGTTGCTTTATTTGTTGTTGTTTTTTGTTTTGTCTTTTTGTTTGTTTGTTGGGGGTTTTTTTTAGCCGAAAGTGCTGCTGCAGAACTCCTGTAGCCCCTTTTACTATTTATATTTACTATGTGTATGTGCATGTTTGTTTGTTTTTAATGATGCGTGTTGAAACGAAATATCAAATTCAATTCTGAATAACTTCATGGACAATACAATACAATACAATACATTGCAATACAATGATACCACTGTATAGCAGGGCCGGCGCAGCCGTGGGGGCCGTGGGGGCTCGGGCCCCCACACTTTTTGTGCACCATACAAAGGAATACATAAGGTGTCATCACTTTGTTAGCTCATGGAACCCGGAAGTGGGCCCCCACACTTTTGAAAACACTGCGCCGTTCCTGTATAGCGCTTTTTTACAAACAATAAGTTGTTTCACAGCGCTTCACATCAACCATCTTCATTCTATAGCAAAGCTGCTCTATGTGTAGGATCCCTACACTCATTTTCTAATTAATTTCTCTATTTTAAGTTGTATATACCCAAAAACAATTTTTATTCTAAAACAAGGAACAACATGTCAAAATTCATACTCGGGCTCTTGGAAGATCATTTTGATTTGAGACGTGGGAAAATCTGCTGACGCAAATACAACCAAAGAAAAAAAAATAGAAAAAGAAAACAGAGCCTGTAGCTGTATACCATCAGAGTGACTACGACACATGTTTAATGACGGCTTGTGTGAGCTAACCGCAAATTGACAGACAGACAAGTTACTTCCGAAAATGGATTGTGTTTGAGTCAACGCCATTCATCCAAGTATGTCGACAAATTGATCGTTTGATACCGGGTATTCAATGGGAAAGTAGAAAAACTAAGCGATCAATGAGAGCATATAATTCACTCTACGCAAGTGATGGTTTCTTGGCGCCTTAATATTGTACTATCTTCTTCCGGTGGGGTACGCCTCCTCAGTGAGGCCACGGTAAGACACACACGTATATATAATCATACATAAACACATAATAATCACATACACATATTGCATACACACAAAAAAAGTATTTTATAAGAGGGCGCTATTTCTGAACACACTGTGTGACCTGTATTATGCCTACTGTGTGTAGATGGTCCTGACACAATCATGACAATGATTTTCATTGGATTTCGACTCCATTTTTGTATGTGTTTATGCTTGAACATAATGTAGGACATCTGCAAAAGTGGTGTTACGTAATCATTATTTCTTGTAAATCGCGTTGTTTCTTTCACTGTGCCATGTTATTATAAAGTGTATTTCTTGGCAATGCCGTAACACATTTGGGAGCATGACAACGTTTGACAACATGCATTTACATCTTTTCACCCGTCTGTGTCGCTGGGTCAGGAAGTAATTACAACAGTATGATCAGGGAGGTGGCCCACCTCCCTGGTATGATGCTCCAGTCTGTATCAAAAGGCCCATAGTAAGTAAGAAAACTAAACGCTCAAACCTCTTATTATAATTATACATGAATAACAGATACATATTGATCACGACTTTACACTTCATAGTCTCGTATCATTGATATTGCATAAATTAGTGAAACACGAATAAGAAGACTTTCATTTTTAAAACAACCCTAATGTCGGTGACTCTTCTGTTGTCTTTTACAGCTACCCAGCAAATTGATTAATATCTCTTTCTCATTTTTGTTGTGATTTTTTGATTATATAAGAATACCTTTTTATTGATACATTGTTCAGATTTTACACCCGAAAAAATGTCCAGAAATCACTTGAAGTTTTACCATGGTGCTGCTAAGTTTCGTGTTTTTTGGGAAGAGGCGTTGAGATCAGGAATATTAGTACGAAAATGATGCAAAAAAATGACTGAAAAAAAAATCATGTAAAAGGAATATTGTGGAGATCGCAAAACGCGAACCAAAACTCTGCACTGATTATTTCGAGCTTACTGAGAGGAAAACAACAAGTTCTATAAAATGGGACCAACGCTGGACAATTTTCCTTCGCTCGATCACTAAGTGACGAAAGGCATGATTGATTGGCTGGCATATAAGGTGTTGCGTGAAATCCCTGGAGAAATCAGGTGCAGGAGAGCCACACACTAGGATGATTTTAAAGGGGATGGCTAGTAACTGATCAGTGGGAATCAGTGGGAATGCTGAGGGATGATTGTTCCAATCCTTGTGGGATTCATTTAAGAGCACATTATATATCTACTGTTGTGTGTAAATTATTTGCTTCAGAACGGTCTCATATTCAAGTAATGTGCAGATTAATGCCCCGTCACTGACCAGGGACGCTTACCTGGAAACATTAAACTGCACATTACTTGAATATGAGACCATTCTGAAGCAAATAATTTTCACACAAGAATAGATATATAATGTACTCTTAAATGAATCCCACAAGGATTGGAACAATCATCCCTCAGCATTCCCACTGATTTCCACTGATCGGGTACTAGCCATCCCCTTTAAATTCTACAAGTTGATGATACACGTGAGCATCTCACTGAACAGCTTTCAGGCCACACGCTCCTAATTCAACTCGCGCATTGCCTACAGGGAAGGCAGTACAAAGATGAGGTAATGTTATTTTTTACAAAAAAAAAAAATCATTAAAAATCAGTCAAGTGGAAAATTGCCACCTTTGGTAGTGTTTGACATTGCTTGAGGACAGGAGCTTCTGCAGGCTATGAAGAAGTTGAATGAATCAGGGTTTTTGTATTTTTAATGAATTTTTATTGATATATATAATGAGGTAATTTGCTATTTTTATTGTTTTTGAGAGTGACTGGATGACTAGTCTCGCATGAAGGCTCTTAACTTTTTTTTTAGAGCTGGAAAACATTCCAAAATATGCTGTTTGCTTGAAAGCAGAGAAAATTTCCCTTCATCTGTTTCAATTTAAAAAAATTCTATGATTCGATTGATTTTTATGATTTATGGAATATGCTGCATTCAACAGGTTTCTTTGGGAGCCCGGAAAAGGAGCGTGAGGCCTTCAGGGACTATAATACTGTGAGAAGAAAAATCCGGGGTGGACCAGACGCCAGGGTTGAGTGCCACTGACCTATTGTCTCATTAACCAGCGCAATTACGCTCCCTTTGTGTCTGCCGAGCAAAATCGATCGGTCGATTGGTCAATCGATCACGTTAGATGTATATTTTTGTTTTGTTTTGTTTTGTTATTTTTTTTTTCACCGGCGGCTCTCGCGCTTCACTATCACAGCGACCCCCTAGTTCGCGGCGATCATCGCACAAAAATTGAATAGCCGCTCTATAATTTCTCAAGCAGGTAATTCGGAAGTAAAGTGAGATTTCTCTCTCTCCACCAAAGTTACTGTTGTGTTTCCTTTGGAGGTCGGAGCTTGAGCAAAATTTTGTGTAGCATTTGTTTGTTTGGTTGTTTTTTTGTTTTGTTTTGTTTTTTTCTAATGGGAGTCTGGACGTTTTAAATGTAATATTGCTCTTGACATGTGTGATTAAAGCCCTAAAAACTCCTATAACTAAATATCTATACAGTACTGATCTATGTTAGGTTTGGAGCCAACACAATTTTATGATGTTATTCTTTGCTCCTGTTTTATCATCAAAATGACAGCACAATATCAATGTGGTGCAAAACAAACAAACAAACAAACAAACAAAATACAGACAAACAAAAAAGAAACTTTTGAGATAAGCACTCAAACTAAAACATAACTGGTAAATAACATGAAGTCCAGGATATCTTGATGCCAAGAATATAATATACGAAATATTTTTTTTAATCTCAGAATTATTTTGAGGTAAGTTGTTTTTGTGACAATATTTTGAGTTAATAAGTTTATTTTTTAGTCTTGAACAATCTAATACCAAATATAATATTCTTGCTGGATTCATTTGAAGTAGGTTATTTTAGTGAATATTTCTAGGATTGCTAAATGATTTTAGTCTGAATAATTTGACTCCAAGGATGAAGGTTTTCTTGCTGAATCCATTTGAAGCGGGTCATTTTTATGGTGAGCGCCATGAGCATCATTCTTGGTGGACTTCAGCGCATTATAAGAGGCCACTATTATTATTATTATTATTATTATTATTATTATTATTATTATTATTATTATTATTATTATTATCATTATTATTATTATTATTATTATCATTATTATTATTATCATAATTATTATTATCATGTGAAGAGTTATGCGCAAAGTGGTCCTGACAGAGTCATGAAACAATTATTTGATATGTCTTTAACCTGATAATTTTCTCTTTTAATCAAATAGTTAAGCTTCCGCTAGTTTGTGTAACCAGCCCTATACTCTTTTTTTGTCTACAGTCAATCTTGGACACGTGCTTTTCACCTTCATAGTGACTAACAAGTTTCCATTAAATATTACGGAATAATGCTTTTTTAAATTGTGAGCTGAAAGTTATAATATGTTTTCCATCGTATCATTGCTAAAGTCAGAGGGGTGACAGAGAGACCTTGGTATACATGTAGCCATATAGTTTAGACACGACGTGTCCAAACACAATGCTCTTGGTCTCTAGCCAATTCTTAATTGCAAGGTTGGGATTATTTTCGTGTTGTTTTTGTAACTCTTTGCCGTTATCCATTGGATATATACATTATCTTGTTAATCCTATATGTGTATATACTATATATATACATACAGATACAGATGTACTTCATAAATTACGTAGGTAATGATAAATATAAATGAATGAATGAATAAATATATATATATATATATATATATATATATATATATATATATATATATGTATATGTATATGCATATGTATAAACATGGCCTATATAAGATCAAAAATGAAATTGAAAACAAGTTCATGCTGTCATCACCAACAGTTTATTTTGGCACACAAACTTTCGAGCGATTCGCTCTTTCTCGAGTGTTCTTGATGTTATTATTACACCAACACGTGGAAAACTATATGGTATATATATATATATATATATATATATATATATATATATATATATAATACAGCAAACAGAATGTGAGCGATCTCAGAAATTTCGCACCTTTTTGGGTGGAGAGGGACATCATGGGTACAGACAATAATGTTAACACGTAGCAGGATTTGAATTCGGGACCACTGTTTGAGAGTTGCATCCAATATACCACAGCTACACCCATAGTTTATTGAAGGGGATGTCACCAGTCTAGGTACATGTTCGGACAGAATATTGACAAAGACTAGATAGGCATAATTTTCAGTCCTTTACTCGAGCTTGTGTGAAGTAGTGGGACGGTAGTAAAAGCATGAGTATAATTGTGAGCATCCTTTTGCTTAAAGGTATTAGCCCACATTTGTAAACCTGCAGCAATTGGTCTCATAGTTAGCATGGAGTTTGGGTATGATTGCAGTAACACCTGTGCAAAATTTCGTTCCAATTAGTCCATTACTTTCATAAAAATAAATGAAAATGCACCGTAATCCGTATGCATGCGTATAACGCTCGCTATATCCATGGCTCCGGTCCACGTACGTGTTACATGCTGTACAATGTACGTAGCTATAGCCCGCGCTCGTAATTCGATTTTGGGTCGGGTTGACCCGGTTTGAAAATTGATTTTAAAACGATGATTTTCTCTCTTTTATCGAATGGTATAGACAAAGAGCGACAGGTGAGGTATGTTACTGTTATAACTTGTACTTGAAGTCATATTGGACCTGTTTTATGCAGTTTTGATTTTCGTGGGTTTGCAAATGTGGGCTAGTACCTTTAAAGGGAAAGGCTAGTACCCTGATCAGTGGTTATCAGTGGGAATGCTGGGGGATGATTGTTCCAATCCTTGTGGGATTCATTTAAGAGTACATTACATATTCTATTGTTGTGTGAAAATGATTTGCTTCAGAATGGTCTCATATTCAAGTAATGTGCAGTTTAATGTTTCCATGTTAGCATGCCTGTACAGTGACGGGGCGAGCATTAACGGGCCGTTAACGATCGCTGTGAGGGCTATGGTGTGTATGTGCGTGCTCCCACTTGTGAACTTGAATTGTCGAATGCTAGTTTAGCGGCTGGTATAGTCGTATTTGTCTATGCAGTTTTACTCTACAACAGCCAAAAGTTGGAGGAACTTCAACGAGAATTTAAATCAAGACAAAATTGTTCATTTTACTTTTATTTTCTTCATCCATACACATCGAGAAAAGATGAATCATACACATCCACAAAAGATGAAAATTATTCACATGGTCAACTCCGTTAAAAAACGAACCGGCATTGCTGTGATTTCCACAGTCAAAATTTAAGAATAGACACAGTCATTGAAGTTCGCAAATACGCATGCAATATATTATGGGAATAATCAGAAGTATTAAAAAAAAAATCGCCTTTTTTTTCAGTTCAATGTGTTACGTTGGTTCCATGACAGTGTTGCTCCTTCGACTATTGCTCCCATGAAATATCTGCACTATATAATGCAAACATGACTTCTACCCAAAAACACAAAACACTGACCCTAATCGTAATCTTGGCATCAAACTGAACCTAGAACCCTATCACAACCTAACCCCACATAACCCATAAGTTCTTGGAGAAAATAAGGCCGGAGGAGGCCGTTTCTGCAATAATTGTGTTACAATTAATGGATGCTTCTTTTCCAAAAGCCAAGTAATGAAGAATTTCAGTGATCTGCTCCCTTCCATTAAAGGTCCTGTTTGCCCTTGGGAAGAGTGATTAAAAAAAAAAAAATTTCAAGATATCACATGATGTGTTGGTCTGTTGTATCACAAAACGTCCTACCATATAAAATGTTCGCAATAAAGCCTAAAATATAAAGAGATATCAGTATTTTTCTCATTAAACCATAACTGTAGACGGTTTAGTCTGGCAACATTTATATCATAACTATTGTTCACATTTTATCTATTTAACAATACTTAACATCGATTATACGGATTCAAATTTTTACACTGGTAGTTTCTATTCCTAACTCACAATTTAGAACTATTTTAAAGGCATAGTTTATCATTTGCATATGAAACAAAAACCCAGCATTAGTGCTTAAAACTAGTTCTAAAATGCGAGTTAGGGATAGAAACAACCACTGTAAAAAACTGAATCCGTATAATCGATGTTAAGTATTGTTAAATACACAAAATGTGAACAATAGTTATAAAAAGAAAACTTCCAGATTAAGCCGTCTACAGTTACGGTTTATTGAGAAAAATACTGATATCTCCTTATATTTTAGGCTTTATTGCAAAAATTTTATGTGGTAGGTCGTTTTGTGATACAACAGACCTACACATATGCATCAAATGTGATATCTTGAACATTTTTAAAATCACTGCTCCCAAAGGTAAATGGACCTTTAAAGCACTGACGATGGGTTTTTGTTTCTTCTGCAAATGGTAAACTATGCCTTTAAGTTCGATATATAGTCAAGAATTCGCTTAGTTGTTGCTGGTAGGTCCCTGTGACAAGCTTTGTGGCAACTTTTGTGAATAAAGAATTCACAGAATCCAAAATAAATACATTACGGATCCGGCCTGTGATTGTCGCAGGAGCAGGTGGAGCAAATGATGTGTCACCGTTACGCCGATTCTCGTGCGACAAGATCGACTATAACGTAATAACTGCAATAAAATCTCGAAACATCCAACTTAAAGAAAACATAGCTTATTCCACCTGTTTACGCGAATTTTCAAGTTATGAAGTTCTGGGAGCATTTCATGAAGAGTTTCGTCAGGTACTTTTTCTTTAAAATTGTTATAAGCTACTGAAATCCTTGAATCTGAATGGCGGAGAGAAATCTGTCAGAAAAAAAAAAATATATGACCAAACTCTTGATGAAATGCCCACTTGCAGTTTGGGTGCAGCCATTGCTGGATGTGAAGACTATACAACACTTTGTGACGTCACGTATGGATAACACTGTATTAAGAAAATATAAAGAAAAATTAAACATCATTAATTCATTTGCACTTTTCTAGCACAATGAAGAGCACTGGACCAACCTCTTTTAGAAAGTATAGGGGGAATGATATCATATTACTTTATCAACACTGATCAAGAGGAGAGAATGTGTACTTTTCCTTTAAAAAAATGATACATTTTGTGGAATTCGGGGCATATCTTCTTTACTGTCTCAATCAAGGCTTGTCAGCTCAGCGTTGTCATCTTCAGTCAATCTACTTCTAGCTTTCCTTGAGATTCCTCCCTTTTAAACAATTGATCTTTTAAAAAATGCAGACAGAAATTTCAGCCACTGTTGCATTGAAGTACACTCTATATGCCAAAGTACGTCTGTATGACGTCACATGGCATTGCGCAATTGGACTAAGTTCAAGTGTTTTGTTTTGTGTGTTTTTTTTTTTTGTTGTTGTTGTTATTGCTGTTGTTTTATTTTCTTAGGCTTTTCGAATGTTCAGTTTGGAAATTCCATCTCAGAATTATCATTTTTATCTCAAAATTTTCATCGTCACATTCTGGATTTTCATGGAATAACAAAGTTGTTCAGGAAAAATTTTTATATTCATTTTCAGCTTGTTTTGATCACGCACACACACATACACATTCAGGCTTTTCTGCTCTTGGAATACTTTGGTCATTATTAACACTTCATCACACACAAGCATACAAGCACACTGCAACTTAGAGAAGTCTTTTTTTTTTTTTACATTCACGAAGCAACACCACAAACTGGGGAACAATTTGCAGTTTCAGCACTGATGTCAACATCATACGCTATACATACAATTCCATGTATACAAAATTAGCGTATGCTTTTTTCTTAACTACAAGTGTGTATTTTGTGCGCGCTAACCTATAGATACATCAGCTAGGAAACAAGGAAAGTGGCTAACAGTTTCCCTCGGTAACCAATGGTAACCACAAGGTTTAAGATATTTTTATTTCATATGAAAGACCTTGTTGACATAAAAGACGTGAAAAGTTACACGACAGAAGCAAATAAAAAAAAAAATAGGTAGCCTTTCTGACAGAATGTACGACGAAGAAGACAAAAAAGAAAATTAAGGTAAAGGGAAAACCTCTGATCTATTTCGAGAAAGTACTGAACATGCATTTATCACAAAAAATGATACAATGATGGCAATGCTGCGTGAAAATAGGTTAGTGGGACTGAAAGACGCGTGTATTGTACCAATACCCTGAGGCACAGTGTTGACATTCTTGACGATTGTATATAGAAATCGCATTGAATACTCGCACTAAATCAGTTTGGTCATCTCTAAATGCACAGGAGACCAAGTCTTACACTGTAAAAACCTCGGTGTTAGATTTAACACCATGGGTGTTAAATCTAACACCGATCAAACTTCAATAGAGGACCACACCCGCAGGTGTAGAAAATGTATTGTGGCGGTGTTAAAAAGTGTTCGCCTGGCACTTCGAGGTGTTAATTTGACACTGTGGCTGGTGATATTTTTGACACTGCGCTAGAGTTAATTCAATAATGACACCGCATGGTGTTGATTTGATATTGGTGGTGTTAATTTCAATGGTATAACACCCGTCCAGCTTCAATAGGGGACCACACCAACTGGTGTTACTGTGGTGTAAATGTATTTACAGATTTTTTCAAAAATCAAGTACTTTATCGAAAAATTCTTTATCGTCTTGTTGAAGTTCAAAATTAACAAGAAGTGCAGTAACTAAGAAACTATTCAAAAAACAATTTTAAATTTTGAAATGACACCCGTAGGTGATAATCTAACACCATGAATGAGCACCGGAAATTTAACACCAGCTCGGTGTTTCATATTTAACACCGAACTTTTTGCAGTGTATAATTTTCTATCGGGACAGGCATAGAAAGCACTTGACTCGAGTGTTTGAGGTTCTTGCAAATCTCTGGAGTCAGCAAAAATAAAAAATACGGAAAAGAAACTATGATGTCTGCATAAAAAAATCCTTACATTACCTGAACTAGAAATGTCGCTTTGGCGACTGGTATGCCTCCGCCATAATGCATGATTTTCCCAATAGGTCTACTGTAGATAGTACATGTGGACACTGTGTGATTACATTTTCACAAAATTGGCAAATTATTGGAATGACAAGTTTTTGTCACAAATGTGTTGAATGTTCACCTTCCTTGACGTAGGTTTAATTGGATGAATAGGAGAGCATGTATCTAGGGATTTAAGGACTTTAACTTGACTTTGACCCATTAATACATTTAGGCATTGAGTAATTTTCAAGGTACAGGTGTGGAGAAAAAGTGCAATTTCTGAATTGAATAGTAAATTGTTACCATTTTCATCTGGCCCTTGACCCTAAAATTCATAAGATAATTACTTTCAGGTAGAACATGCATAATATGTACTAAGTTTCAAGGTAACTTGAGCCACTTCCGAGATATGGAGGAAAAAGTTAGTTCAGCACTTTCACTTGATCTTTGACCTTTTGACCTTTGAGGCAAAAAGAGAAAAAAAAACTTTCCAGAGAATTTCTATTAGGTTACACACGCATACAAAGTACACCAAGTGTAAAAAAAATAACCCTGCTGGCATTGCACAAATATGAGGGTAATAGTAAAATTTTGAAGTCTTGCACTTGACCTTTGACCCCTGACCTTTGACCCCATGAACCCTACATTCTCTAGATAATCACTTCCAGTCAGTACTATGTTCCATGAATATACCTTGAACAATTTTCCAAGGCACGGAGAAAAAAAAGAAGTTTTAATATTTTTACTTGACCTTTTGACCTTTGACCTTTGACCTCATGACCCAAACTTTCACCAGAGAATTTTAATTGGGTAATACATGTATACACTAAGTTTCAAGAAAATCTCTTGAGGCATTCAATAGATATGGTGGAAATAGTGAAATTTTATGTATTTGACCCTGACCTTTTGACCTTTGACCTTTGACCTCATGACCCAAACTTTCACCAGAGAATCTTAATTGGGTAAAACATGTATACACTAAGTTTCAAGAAAATATCTTCAGGCATTCAATAGATATGGTGGAAATAGTGAAATTTTATATATTTGACCTTGACCTTTTGACCTTTGACCTTCAGCATGTGCACCCAAAAGTTGATAGGCACAACTTCACCCCCTAATACACATACATGCCAAGTTTCATTAGGATACCTCAACAGGTTTCGATAGTTACCTTGTCCACAAAATTCATTACGGACGGACGGAAGGACGGACGGACGGACGGACGGACGGACGGACGGAAGGACGGACGGACGGACGGACGGACGGACGGACAACCCGAAAACATAATGCCTCCGGCACCACTTCGTGGCGGAGGCATAAAAATAGCTTTAAAAACATCATTTTAATGACATATTTAATGCAAACTATTTAAAAGGCCTAATGTAAATATGAACATTTATTCACATATTTCAGAAAAAGAAAATAGCGCATGTTGAAAATCATTTGGCGTGTATGGAATCCTAACACTTTTTTGGACCCTAAAAATGATTTTAAAAAATACGCCGTAGTCCAACAATTACTCAAGTTCACATTTTCTTTCAAGAATACGTATAATAACGTTGTCTTTGCATACAGATAGAGCTTTAGATATTACTGTAAAAGTGGATATTTTTGCACGGGTAATTTTTGCGCTTAGCAGGTTGAGATGAATTTTGCCTGTTTTAATTTCACGGAATCTACCCATCATTTACGGCAAGTAAGGCAAGCAAACATATTCGCATGCTTTTATTTTTGCGTTAGTCTCTGGTTGTGCGAAATGCGCGAAACTTTCCACACAGCAAAAATTTGCCCTTTTACAGTAATGAACTCAGCTTCCTTCAACAAAAAAAAAAAGAAAATAATAATATCACCGACAATATTCCTAGGGAGTGTCCCTCTCCATATGTGAGATGTTGGCAGTTTTCGTCATAAAACTGAGCATTATTGAGAAAGCCATGCAGTGAGGTCATCGATATCCTCGGCTGACCCTTGACCTCTGGCACATGACCTCCGAAATCAACTGCTTACGTGCTGTCTTTTAATTGTTGTTGTTGCTCTTTTTCTTAATAGATCCACCTTCAGCTTCCTGGACATCGTGTCCAGTGATTATTCCACGGCAAGCGGGGAACATTCACCGAAATGTTCGTGTACAAGGGATTGAGTGTTATAATCGGCGGCTGGTACGCGAGGTTACTTAGCCCGTCTGATGTCGCCCTCTCGTATTGATGTTTTAAAAGACAAAATCTAAGGATTATGGGGGAAAGGGAAAGGGGTGGGAAGAAAGCAGAACGATCATTAAGATTCCGTCATGATTGCCATCAAGTAATAAAAAGTTCTAGCGTTACGAATTACTTTTCATGTCAAAACGTGGTCAGATCTGATTAAAGCATTGTGGACTACTAGTAGCCGAAGCATGGTTGTTGCTGTCACAAATTTGTTTACCTTTTTGCTCAGTTATTTTGTGGCAAATGCTTCGAATTCAAAAAGCTCCCATTGGGTGATTTTAATTAAAAAAAAAAATAACTCAACGTGTCTTATGTAAGTTTAAGTGAAAGGAAGTACATGCTGAATCACAGCTAACGACACATCAACAATCCATGGCCATGCAAGATCCTCCATTCGCTTGTGACTTCACAAGTTTAGTACTTGGACATCATAGTGTATTTTTCCTTTGTGTGATATAGATATTGATGGTAAGGTTTTGCGTATTCACACGCCCCGATACACTCCCTCAGAACACATGGTTAATGTCATAAACCTAGTTTAATAACTCTGTGTGCCATGTTGATTCCCTTCACATAGGTATGTGTTGTATGTGTGCACAGTTTTTGCATATTTGACTCATTGATTTTGCACAGATAAGGTTAGCCTTTTGTCAAGGCCCTCTCGCTGTAATGGCCGAGCGAAACGGGCCCAGCCGAGCGCAACCCCACTCAGTTGGGCTCTCTTCACCATACAGCGAGAGGGCCTTGACAAAAGGCTAAGATAAGGTTAACCCGTTACCTTGCTACGTTGGCCTTGGTCCCACTCTCACTGCGGTGGTTGATTGTGTCGAAATAGCCGATTTCGCCCGTCGGACGCGTCCTCTGAAATTTGTGAGATTTTACCCGCTGGGCGAATTCGTCGTCTTCTCCGCCCCATCCCCAGTAGACGTTAGGCAAGCCGTTGATGTCGCGCATCTGCTTCGTCGTTAGCCCGGTAACACCGCCGAACAGCGATTCATATAATATTCTATCATTGAAGAGGTAATAGAAAAAAACCAACATGATAATCCGTAAACTCATTGGAAGGAGACTATTCACAACATGGACACGTCCACTTAACTGTGTGTGCAAGTTCATGCATGTTAGAGAATGGATTTTGATGAGTTTTTTTTTTTTTTTTTTTTTTAACACCATAGGCGGTGAACGAAAATTGCCACTACTTCGGCATTATAATGAAGCCATTACACATTCATAATCTTATTTGAAACAGTTCGACCTGTGCTATTTATGTGTGAGGCAAACAGACTGTATTCAGAAAGCACATAAACATATTCTAATGGCGTTATTATTGACATAATCGACTTGTTCTTCACGATACGGTATGATCCGAGGAACAATTTCCTAAATATTCATTACAATAAACATTGTATGGGTCTGTCAAACATCCATAAAAAATGGGTGATCACGTGTTAATTTCTCAAACACGAATATGTAGAACAATCAGGTTTTGGCTTTCTGGTCGGGAAAATCATGTATCATTCTAAAACCCCAAAATCTAGCTGATGGATTTAGAAGACCCGTTTAAAAAGACGTTGTTCGTTACTTATAGAGGAATAATGTAAAATAAAGCATTACTTTCTGATTATTTGACATTGAAATACTCACTTGTAACCCCACATCGCTTCTCCAGATATAAAATGCCTCGGCATGCCATCGCAGCCTAGATAGTTGTTGGCGTTGAGGGCGATGTGATCGACGTCATGAAATATTACGCAGTCGTAGGCAGTGAAGTTGAGCGCCTCTACAAACCCCACGTTCATCAACATCGCTCGATTAAAGCGGAGGTTGTTATTCTGCATGCAGACAGAACAGAGAAAAATAATAATCATTTTGAATCATGGTATGTTGATTGCTTTTGGATATTTTTTTTTCCTGAACGTATTTTACTTCGCATCTGGAGTTTCATGAAAAGGTTTACGCCATACCAAAACAGTACAAAGGGAAGACTTTGCCATTATTGTCATTATCATCATCATTATAGTCATTAGTAAACTAGTATTTAGTCTTGGAGGGGTAGTAGCATCATTATTAATTTCATTTGAATCAGAATAATTTTCAAACTGCCTACACCCTTATTACCGTTATGATTAGTTATGCCATCTCCATTTTCACTTCTCCTAATACTCTTGCCACACTTTCTTTCTTCTTCTTCTTCTTCTTCTTCTTCTTCTTCTTCTTCTTCTTCTTCTTCTTCTTCTTCTTTCTATGGCGCACAGTATGCCTGGTTGATACTGTTTGCTGCCTATTGCTAGTCATCAGGGACGAATCCCGAGGGCTCGGCATCGTTCCCCTGTTTTTCTTGTGTAGATGGATAGGAGGACCACTTCACCGAGTTAGCACCTTAGCTGCTCTTTTCGATGAATGAATGAAGTGCGATCTTTGATTTGCATGAGTCATGATTCCCTCATACATGGGATATATCCGAGTGTTTTACTACAGAGTGGACGTTGCTCAGACTAGACTCGTGAATAGAACCCGGGTCATTTAGATTGGGAGGCAGACACGCCATCAACCGCATAAAGCCATGTCACCGCCCTTTCCTCTGATGCAAACAATAAATCTTTGGCCTGATAGCAAACCATTACCATCGTTCTTAATCATACTGATATTTCATATCCATCATCACAGCGTCTCTATCATTACCACATTACTATACTTACTTGCTCCGTCACGAAAATGGAAAATTCTAGCTGCTGTCGTTGTAATAGAGGAACTATGTGTCGCAGAAAAATCGGTAGATGCTGAAACCGATCGCGGAACGGGACTATAATGGCTACCTGCATTAAGAATGATTAATAGAACTTATTTATACATAGAGAGAAAGATAGAGTGTTAACTGATTAAAAGATAGAAATGAAGAGTTTGTTTGCAAAAACCGATTAGTCCATATTTGCCAAATGGAGATATTTGCGATTAAAGGTCAAGAAAAATAAAGAGAACAATAAGAAAATTTTTGCTTCTTTTGACCATAACTTCAAAAATGTACCTTTATATGTAATGGCCAACATATCATTTAAAAGGTATTATTTTGTACTTTTTGACAGAGACCGTAATTCAAAATCTTCAAAAATGGACTTATCGGTTTTTGCAAACAAACTCTTCAAATATAGATGACTAAATAGATGAATATATGATATCATGCGCGCTTAATATCTAAGCACGCATCATTTCTTATGCATGTATTCATCTTTTGAGTATACTTGTAAATACATGTACAAGATAGTGTACACACTTATGTATTACTAGTATTTGGGTGATGGGATATACGCGTATGCAGAGAGAGTGAAAACAATTCTTTTATTTGAATTATCTTCATGTTTTGTTTTCTCTCTTTTTTCAGCGAATGTCTGCGAAAAGAGTGCTTTTTCGTTGAAGGAAGGATTAAAAGATATAATACTCTCATTAAGTTCCAAATTCAGGCACCACGTGGCTTTGTCTTCTCTTTGACGTCGAATGGAAGGGAATACTAGAGAGCGAAGTGCAGGAGAAGAAAACAGTTGAAATGTATCATAATTGGTCTACATCACTGCATAAAAATAATTTTGTGTAATATTCTACAGCTTCTCCAAATCTAGGCATCATGTGATCTGTGTTCTTCGATATGGTGTGAAATGGAATATGATTCTCTTTTTACGTGAAAACAAAGGAATTAATGCTGATGCATTTTATTTTCATCAGCTCTATAGAAATTATTGGACATGACTGGATCTACAACTGATGAGTCATGATGTGTTGTCTCTTGGTGTCATACAGGCGCTCGTTCACTAACCCCGGTGAGTACCTCGCATGGCCGCCGGAACCGGGGGCCGGGGACTCCCCCCCCCCCCCCCCCCCACTTTTTTTTTTTTTGCACCATACAAAGGAATACATAATGTGTCACCACTTTGGGCCCCCTATTTTTACCCCGGAAGTGCCTAAGTGGCACTAGAAAGAAATCATGAAACCTTGAAGTGCGAGCGCGGTTGGGGGTAAGGTTATGTTTTTGCGCTGAAGGCCTTTTTTTTCTGCTTGTCAGCTAAAGAAACCCGGAAGTGACAACAGAAGTTGGGCAGAAGGCTTTTTTTCTCTCTTTTCTTCTTAGCTCATGAAACCCGGAAGTGCACCCCCCCCCCCCACACACACACACACACACTTTTGAAAATACTTCGCTGGCCCTTCCTCGGAGGAGTACCCACCTTCCAGCGTGCCTGGCACGAGGTCGGGATCCAGTGGCCGCCCGGCAAGTATTTGTAACTTTCCCTGGCGTCGAGCGAGAGCTGCAGATCCGTCAGCAAGCCGTCGATGGTCTGGGCCTCTTCCGTCATCGTGCGCCGCTTCGTGAGGATGGTGGGGAGCTGCTCGTTCGCTATAGCGACGGACTTCTGTACCCTGTCGCTCAGTGACCCTAACAGCTCTGTCCGGACCTTTAATAATGATATTGGTTCCTTTCTGGGTCGTATTACCGCTTCTGCAAAATGAATGAATGAATCATGATCTCATTTATTTATTCACCCATTCATTCATTCATTCATTCATGCATTTATTCATGCATTCATTCATCATTCATTCATTCCATTTATTCATTCCATTATGCAAATGGCAAAACAATAATATGTTCCATGTAATAAACAATAGGACAGTAATATTCGGACGAGGGATTCAGTTCACAAGTTCACTAACACTTAATAAGCCTAACATAAATGTTGGTAAAAATTCCAGTTTCACACGGTAGAATTACAGCTGACGAACAGGGATGAACAAATCAAGAATTTTATACAAATGATTTGAAATGTCAAAATAATGAAGAATATTCAATATTCACCCTCGTCCTATCCATTACATTTTTTCGAAAGAAAACATGTGATCAACATTGCACATATATACAGGAATTATAGACTACAAGACAAAAATGCTAGCATATATATGGGACAAATGGGGTACTCGAACTTTATACCATTCACAAACAGAAACAGCCACACCAACACGCACACACATGCACACACACGTACATACACACGCACGCACACTCTCACACCCGATAAAAAGTACATAATGATTGCATTTTCATTATACCAAAAAAAGTAATATAGAATGAATGCATATATGCCTGATAATCCAAATGATGCCTGAATTTGGAACTTAATGAGAGTATAAGTATAACATATTTATAATATCATTCTACGGCAAACATCCAACTATCGTCATCGTTAACAATGATTAACTATAATGGCACAGAAACAACAACAACAGCAACAACACACACACACACACACACACACACACACACACACACACTAGTCACACACACACACACACACACACCTGAAAAGAACAATTTCTTCGAAAGTAGTGCTTGACCTACCCAAAGGCAATAAAAACAACAACGATCTAGCTTACCATTATGGGGAAGACTTGGCGGTTTTTGGCACTTTTCTTTTGGATGAGACGGTTGGTCAGCTCCGGAAATATTTCCTGCTTTAAAAAAATAGTCGACATATTTAAAAAAATAATGAATACATCGGGAAAAGTGTTTGATAGACTCGTACAGAGTAGAAGCGTGAACGTAATGTCAATCTGTAACTGTAAAGTCCCTATATGGGTGAAATGTTCATCAGAAATTAATTATGAGCAAAGAAGCAGCACAGATGCACATTGTTCAGCTGCTGCCGCCTGCTCAGACTACACAATGCGTTATTAAAGATCGCGAGTGCAATGATATATCGTTTTGATAATGCTGCAGTCGTTTTGTCATTCGTGCTGAAAGCTCAAGAGAATTCCGATTTTCCGACAAGTATACGAGTCACTTATTAATATCTTTAGTTTTTCTCAGTCTGTTCGACGTGTATAAATGTTATAACCGAGTGAAAATTGTAATCATCATTCTTGTCTTACCACTTGCAAGACTTGACTGATAAAACCCTCCCCCCGAGTCTCTCAATCATACAGTGATACATGCAAATTGTGATATATGTTACGTGAAATGTATCATTATTTTGACGGTTGTAATATTCACATGTTGTTTGGAAATGGAGATAAAAAAAGAATCAGTATGATGATGGTTGAAAAAAAAAATGAATGGTATTATTCTCTTATCATGGAAAAAAATGGTGACCAGCACTGCTTTCTCTGTCCTGGTTGTTTTTGTTGCTATTATAAACTCTGGTGAACTATTACAACACTGCTGGATTTATATTTGACGTAATTATCACAACCTGAACCTTCAATATTTCAAGAATTACCATGATTCCCTGTTACTTCTGAGATTGCAGGAACTGGAGTGTCGGGGATTGAAGTGTTACCACCCTTTGTCGTAGAGGGCGTCGAGGTCTGATTCGATGTGGCATTGCGCCCTCTGTCGTCGCCTGACGGACGCAGCTTTTCACCTGATTTGCTGCGGCGGCGTCCACCTCCAAAGAGCATCAACTGCATAGAACTAGGTCTGTAAGCTGCGAATGAGAAGATGACATGGGTGTAAAATTGATATGCGCCATTTCGTAGTTCTCCTTTGCCCATGACCAGAGAGAAAAAAGGTAATTTCCAATATCAGACATGTTGGCTTTTGAATCCCTTTTGAAGCATCTGCGATGTAATGATGATTAATATTGTGCAAGCTTTAAAAATAGCATGCTTGTCAGCACATGCACCTGACAGCAAAAATAACTTTTCACCGTATTCATGGATGCTTCCCCACGTTTTGACTGAGGGGCTTCTCTGGTCCACAGTGACTGGTCTACCCAAATTCATTCTTCGTTTGAACATGGATCCCATTCAACCTCCCTGATTCAATGCTACGTCGGACAAACTTATACATAATGCAGCTGTCTCACCAAAAATGTTAGAAACTTGAAATTAGGTCTCAACCAAAACTATACGATCCCTTTAAGCAAATTCGGGATCAACTTCGTGTGAAACTGAAAATGTCATTATTATTCGTATGGCTATCTTGTGTCAAGTTTGGGACAGTTTGATGACACTTCTCTGTGGCTAACCAATTGCGGAAAAGTGTTTTTTTTAAACCAAAATTTGCATATTAGCTGATTGCGAAGAGGCCTTTGCAGTTTTGTTGTTGTTGTTCTCTCTTTGTTTCAATTGCTCTTTTTTCAATTCAATTCAATTTATTGAAAACCAGACATATAGTATAATGAAAGAACATGAAGCATATGGATATGAGTCCCCATGAAGCAGAACTTGTGAGTGGGGCCCATTATGAATGGACTTCTCGATTAGTGAAAATATAATTACAATGTAAAACAAAACAACAAAATAAAATGTTCAGCAAAATGGAGTAGGCCTACAATAGGCCTCGATAGGTGCTAATCTAAATCAGCGGAGTAGAAATTTTATGGAAAGAATTGCAGACATTATCAAAGCATGATAGTGCGCTTACATCATAAATGACGGTACATTGTATAGCACATTATTGATTCTTCACCGGTATTTCCTTTTCAACATCATTAACACAAGGCTTGCAATGCTGTCCTTGATCACTGGACCCCACAACGGAAGGCAAATTCCCGTAAATGGAGCGCAAATTCCCGTAAACGGAACGCAAATTCCCGTAAACGGAACGCAAATTCCAGTAATGATGGATACAATTGCCGCTATCACTGCATTTCAGTAAGTGCATTCTGGTGAACATTACGCATGGTACAGTATCAATTATGTTTGCTATATCTACAATACCATTAGGTGTAGCCTACCCGCACAACAAACGACTTTGTCGTTAGAACACTGTAATACCCCTGTAATCCTTCTTTGCAAAGAGTTCAATTCTCCTGGTACTAAGTATAGCGTCGGTGTTTTCTTCACATAGTCTGACTCATGAATGTTTTCTTGTTAAGGGCATTCCAGACGATTTATTGAATCTCACACCATCAAGTATACATAAATCAATAGTGCCACATGGGCCCTATAGATTTATGGGATTTATTGTGGTCCTTTGGCAGATAAACCAAAACTCTGAAGAGTCCAAAACATAATACACTGAACAATGATGATGACTCGAAGAGGCACATTCCAGTAATGTAGCAATGTAATTCTATTACAATATCACTTGCGTAATAATTTCACCTGTGTAGAATATTATGTACACTTTTTTCTTTTGTCCTGCGTCCTTGAGCACCGAATCAAGCATGATTCTTTGTGAAGCTGTATCATCCTAGTTCACTGTGATTTTGGAATCTTCCAATCGCTAAATATTCTTTAACTCTATATGCCCAGTATAGTTTATAGATGTTCAAATGCCAAAATCTGAAAATTTTGTGCATCGTCGTGTGTAGCTTGTCTGAAAATACCCTTATGCCGTTGTGAATAATGATCCCATGTAAAACAGGCATATATATGCATTCATTCTATATTACTTTTTGTGGTAAAATGAAAATACAATCATTTATGTACTTTTTATCGAGTATGAGTGTGTGCGTGCGTGTTGGTTTGGCTGTTTCTGTTTGTGAATGATATAAAGTTCGAGACACAATTTGCCCCATTTTGACTTGTGCGTAAGATGTGTGATATGCAATTTACCAAAACGGTTTTTCTTATATAATAATCGTAAAATGCACCCGCAGACAAAGCAGACCTGTCAATGAACTACAATGCCCCTATGCAGCGCAGTTCCAGAAGGGCAGGTTTACCGCGTTATTATACTGTCTATGTGTTGTGGAGCACAGAGGAAGTTATTCATAAAGCCATCAGGCTCGCCTGGTTTGCCTGTTTAGTACAGAGAAAGAGAAAGTGATAGTAGGTATAAGCCATTTTCCGGGGGAGTTTGAATACGTGCTGAAGAGTATGATTATGGTGCACTGAATCTTATATAAATGATATAGCTACGTTGATTTAAGATGCATCATGTTTGCCTTTCAAGAAAGGCCATAACAAACATTATGCGAGTAAGATTTAGACTAATCGGAATATTACTGTTATCTTTACATTGACTTACTACGAGTAATAGGCCTATACTAAAACCACCAAAAAAATAGAGACTTAGAAGAGAAATACGTTCATGTATAACGTAGATAACATACGGCCTGCATATTATAGGACCTATACATACATACATACATACATACAAAGTGTGTACACACACACACACACACACACACACACACACACACACACACACACACAATGTCATGTATACACATACATAGCATACACGCATAAAGGTCTATACACTATCTTTCGCATCTCCCGCCCTGTCACTGACCCTGTTTACAGTCAGTGCGAGGCTCGGCCGCGGCCGAGCCGCGGCCGAGCCCTCCTTCATTTCAGTGTAAACGCGCAAAAGGCCAAATGCGAGGCCAAAATTGGCCGCGCATTTGGCTACGCTCTGGAGGTGGTCTCGGCCGCGGCCGAGCCCTTAGCGGCCGAGCCCGGCCTCTTCTTGGTGTAAACGCAAACTGGGCCAAATGCGCGGCCAATTTTAGTCTGGCTTCCAGACCCCCTGCCCGTACTATTTCGCTATTCACGATATTAACCCCCTCAACGTCGAAAACTAGTATAGTTTAAGGTGGTTTTGTCCTGCAAAGGATTTTTCCTTCGGCAAAGGCCTTTGCCCGAACGGCGACTTCGTCGCCACGGAATCCAGTTGGCAAAGGGTCTGAAAACCAGGCTATACCAAATTGCGTTTGTTTACAAGCAGAGCGCCACTACGACAAAATATTGAAAGGTTTGAATTAAAAGCACGGCCGAGCTCGCAGCCCGGCAGTGTAAACGGACAAAATTGCGGGGCTCGGCCTCGCAATTGAGGCTGGGCTCGCAATCTCAAGAAAAAACAAAACAAAAAACAAAAACAAACTTATAGGGCATGTAGGGGGTGATGCCAGCGTTGCAAAGAGCCTGTAAGTGCTGCTAGGCGTTTGAAGCATTGTCCAGAACTACCATATACTGTCATTTATAGCAATGTATTGAGGTTGTTGAAGTCATGTCCTGTTCTCGTATTACAGTATCCTGTCGTGGAACACAATGAGCAAGGAAGTAATACTTTGAAAATCTACGGCTTTGATTTAGCAGTTGACGTGTGGACAGCATGCTTTATCATTCACTATGTTGAACAGTTGTTGATATCGTCACTACTCTTTTTTTTTTAGTTATGCAAAGCGAAACTAGTTTAATGATCGGTACTATCATCCTGATTATTTTGATGTATGTAGGCGTCTTTTTTTTGGGGGGGGGGGGGAGGAGGGTTGGAGGTGTGCGGGACTCTGGGGCTATTTGTTATATTGGATTGCCAGTACGAATATTTTTCTATAATACCAGCAGATTTAATTTATGAATTCGCCTCTTTCTTTCCAAACGAATGTTTACATACGTTCTTTGAATTAACTTGAGCACACAATATTCGCGATCAGGTGGTTGGGTTGCCTTCTTCGTTGATGGTGGCCGGCGTACAGCAACAACGGCAACATGGAACTTTCAGAATGGTGTTAATTCTTCGGTGAATGGCACACCGATTTGACGCAGTCAACCATCTAAATTTCACTTGTGGCGCACGAGCAATGGGGAGAAGGGAATTTAACGTAACAGCCACACTGAATTGGTTATCCATTATATGGCAATATTATGGCCATGTGATATAGTGGTAATGATGACAATGATAAGAATAACTATTATATTTGACAGCTACAGTTATCATGTCTCCATCGTCAAGTTAGAATAATATGAATTATCACGATTCTCATGAATACAATAATGATAGTAACAATAATAGCACAATAATGATTAAGATAAAAACAAATATGATCAACAGTGATGAAGATATTGCATGATTACTTTGATCACCAGCCTGTTGATTGTTTCATCATGAAGTATTATCATTACCGATGATTAATGACAACATGACAGCTGTAAAAGAAAAAAATGATAACATATTGCATGGATAATAGCAAACACAATTAAAAAGAAAATGAAATTGCTATTCTGAATCACAATATCTAATAAAATATTACCGTCTTTCCAACTGAGGCGTTCTAGTGGTTCCCAAAATTCTCATGCATTTTTAGATAGGCCCACTGATATAAAAATGTGCGCGTAGTTAGTAGCAGTAGTAGTGATAGTAATAGTAATGGTATAGTAGTAGTCGTAGTAATACAGTAGGAGTAGCAGCAATTAGTAGCAGCAGTAGTATTAGTAGTAGTAGTAGTAGTAGTAGTAGTAGTAGTAGTAGTAGTAGTAGTAGTAGTAGTAGCAGCAGAAGTAGTAGTGGTAGTATATTAGTCACACAATTGCAACATGATTTCATTTCTCTCGCCTACTTATTGACCGCCGACTGTAAAATGAAATCGAAATGCCTGGATTACATAAACCGTCCTCATTGATAATCAGGGCAACTTGATTGGAAAGGCAAACTGCGGAAGCTCTATAGCTTCGTTCGTGCTGCCCTTGATGAACAGATGGCCTATAGTGAGAATGAAAAATGTTGGTCGACGTGTTGGACACGTTCCATATCATCGACCAAAGTTTGTTGACTAGCTGTAGATATAGATAATGACAGATGTATACATGACGAGATAATCTATTAAACTTCTGAAGTTCATCCCGACATACATGACATATTTGCATTATATTTATGACTTTATTTGTGTGCGTGTGAGTGTGTGGTGTGTGTGTGTGTGTGTGTGTGTGTGTGTATGTGTGTATGTGTTAGGAGTTAGAAAGAGACATTGAGGAATTAGAGAATCAGATACTAGTTTCATCCAGCAATGCGGTAATAGATGATATAGAGGAGAAAAAATCGGAGTTACGAAAAATATATGAGTATTCTCGACAAGGTCTGAGAGTTCGTTCTAGGGCTGAATGGTTTGAAGAAGGAGAAACAAAAACACAATGTTTTGAAGAATTGTTAAAATCTAATAAAAAGAAAAGTGTTATTAAGGAAATATATGATAATAAAGAACAGTGTTGATAAAGGATGTAAATGGAATAATGAAAGTAATTAGGTTATTTTATGAAAAGTTGTATTCTAATAATGATGAAAATATTTACGATAGAAATTGTGTATTTTTTTATGATATTCCGAAATTAAGTGAAGAGAGTAGAGAAAGTTGTGAAGGGAAAGTTAATATAAATGATTGTTTTATGGTTTTAAAAGAAATGAAAGGTAATAAAGCTCCTGGAAATGATGGTTTTACAGTGGAGTTTTATCTCACTTTCTGGCCGGTTTTGGGGCAAATGGTTGTAGATGCTCTGAATGAGGTATAATATGATGAAGGGGATTTATCAATATCAGAAAAGCAAGGTGTTATCACTTTATTAGAAAAAGAAAATAGGGATGCATTATACATCAAAAATTATAGACCAATTACACATTTGAATGTAGATTATGAGATATTATCTAAGGTGTTATCAAATAGAATTAAAGAAGTTTTGGGAGAGATTATTCATTTTTATCAAGTTGGGTACATTAAGAATAGGAATATAGGAGAAGCGGTAAGATTAGTAGATGATATGAAGAGTTTGTTTGCAAAAACCGATAAGTCCATATTTGTCAAATGGAGATATTTGCGATTAAAGGTCAAGAAAAATAGAGAGAATAGTAAGAAAATTGTTGCTTCTTTTGACCATAACTTCAAAAATATACCTTTATATGTAGTGACCAATGTATCATTCAAAAGGTATTATTTTGTACTTTATGACAGAGACCGTACTTCAAAATCTTCAAAAATGGACTTATCGGTTTTTGCAAACAAACTCTTCATATGTTATTTCAGTCTTTGCACTACACAAGTGGGTTTTTGGTCACAGTGGAATTCGAAAAAGCGTTTGATTCAGTTGCACATGAATTTTCATTTCGGGTCTTACATAGGTTTGGTTTCGGCGATTCGTTTTGTTCCTGGGTTAAGGTGCTTTATAAGGATATTTAATAGCAGTTGTGTTATGAATGGAGGGCACTCTACTGGTTATTTCAAAATCAAGAGAGGGGTTAGGCAGGGTGACAACCTGTCTCCGTATTTGTTTTTATTAGTAATTGAAACACTGGCACAAGTAGTAAGGAAAGATAACACTGTAAAAGGAATATGATTTGGGGGAAATGAAATAAAGCAAATTCTATATGCGGATGATATTTCGTTGTTTATAAAGGACATAAAATCTTTAAATAGGTTACAGTATATTTTTGATGAATTCGGGAAAATAAGCGGTTTAATTGTAAATAAAGAAAAATCTAATTTTTTTTTTTTGGATGGGTAAGAATACAGAGAAACCTGTATTATCTGTATCTGGAAAATATGTTGATGCAGTTAAAATTTTCGGGGTTAATTTTGCAAGAGATGTGAGGGGGAAGAATGAGATCAATTTTAAAGAAATATTAAGTAGAATAAAAAAGTTATTAGGATGGTGGAAACAGCGTGATTTAACACTCATGGGTAAAATTCATTTGTTGAAAACTTATGCATTATCAAGGTTAAATTATCTTTCATCACTCATAGTTGTTCCTCAATGGATATTTTCTGAATTGGATAAGATGATTTTTGAATTTTTGTGGAATGGTAAAGACCGGGTAAAAAGGAATATTATGTATCAAGATTATGTTAATGGGGGACTGCGAATGATAAATTTCAAGCTGTTTGTCAAAACGCAACGTATTATGTGGTTGAAACGTTTATTGTATGGTGAGAAGAAATCTGGGTGGAAAATGTATTTTGATTTTAGTTTTCGATCAGTAGGAGGAAGGTTCTTATTTTTATGTGATTATGAATGGTCTAGATTGACATTGACAAATCCAGTCCACCTTTTTATGTAGAAATGGTTAAGGTATTGCAGGAATTGGATAAATGTAGGAATTTTGAAGATGAAGTGATAAATCCAGTTATATTTAATAATAGAAAAATATGTATAAAAGGGAAGAGTATTTTTGATTGCGATTTATACGAAAAGGGTGTTTATAATGTACATCATATTTTACAAGGAGGTTTTATTAAACCCGTTGGGTATTTTCGAAATTTAGGTATCATGGGAAATAGTATATTTAAGATAAATTATATTTATAATGTTTTCCAGAAAAGTGGAAAGAGTCCACAGGGAGTGCAAGGTTTCAGCAAATTGATGTATTAAATTATGATATACAGGTGAAGATTTTTGGTAAAATATTAGAATTTCAAAATATTAAGTCAAAAATATTGTATGAGTATTTTGTTACAGCTTTACAAGAATTGTATACCCTGGAAATAAGATATGATGAAGTGAAGTATGATTTCAGTGATAAGGAAATTAGAAATTTATTTATTAGACCTAGAAGCACGACTTTACTTAGTAAACATAGGGAATTTCAGTTTAAGTTGTTACACGGGGTGATATATACAAGGGAACATTAAGTTGTTTAAGTTCGGTTTTGTGAATGATAATCTTTGTTCTTTTTGCCAATTGGAAAGGGAAACTTATTCACATATATTTTTCGATTGTGCGAAAGTAAAGCCGATATGGCAGTTTTTTATTGAGTATCATGATTTAGTTGAGAAGAATTAGAATGGAGAGATATCTTCTTGGGTTTACGAGGTAGTTCAAATCGAATCAAATGCGTGAATGCCTTGATAATTTTGATGAAAATTGTAATATTTCGGTCAAGAGAACAAAATAAGTTACCCAAGAGGGAAAAGATGAAGAAATTTGTTTTGGATTTCATAGAGGAGGAAAAGAACGTTGCGGTTAAAGCAGGTAAGCTTGGCTTTCATTTGCAAAAATGGGAGCAGTTGAAACTTTCATAGAGAGTGTTGTTGTTGTTGTTGTTGTTTTTGGTTTTTTTGTGTTTTTTTGTGTTTTTTTTTTTGCACATTGATAGTATGAATTATATATTATTTCTTTTTTTTTTTAATCTTTCTTCCCCCACGTCAGATGTATGGTCAGTTTAGGTTTTAGCCGTATTAATGTTTAGGAATCGGTATATGTATCAGCATTATGGTGGTCACTTTTTTTTTTTCTTTCCCATGTAAAACGTTTAGTTAGCTTCGGTTTTTGGTGTGTGTCTAACTGTCAAAGAAACAGGTAACCAAGATACCACACGTATGTAGTGTGAATTGGCGTGCAAATGTTGGTGTTTGTGAGTGCGCACTTGTGGGTATGTTGCTGTTGTTGTTGTTGTTTTGGTTGATGTCTAGTGCATATATGGGTGTGTGTGTTGAGGGAAGGCTAGGGGGGGGTATGTTAGTGGGGAAATAGGTGGGGATGGTTAGGGTTAGGTAGATGTAGTTAGGTAATAGTAGTGTAATGGTTAAGGGGCTAGGCAGGAAAATGGTTTGTTTTGATGATTTATACACATAATGGTTATTTTGTTTTGTACGGGGGGGGGGAGGGGTAGGTTGATAGGTTAGATAAAAAAATGATGAGTTTTGTTCGGTTAAGTAAAGAATGTTTTTTTTTTTATGATACGTTTCAGGAAATGCTGTATTCTCGAGAGAGTGTAAGAGAATTTAGGTAATGAAGTGGATATTGAGCAATCTGATCAAGTTGATCAAGAATTTTTTTCCCTTTTTAAGAGTTATACTTTATCTGATATATTTATGTATATAGCGTGTGCTCTGCCAAAAAAAAAAAAAAAAAGAAGAGAAAACACAAATTTCTTATTGGGTGTGTGAGTGATAAGGCACATTTGGATTGGCTTGATTAGGCTGATCAAAATAGCTTTTTCTGAGAATTATGCAGAATTTCATGTTATTTCTCTTATAAAAACAGGGTATGATTTGGTAAAAAGACCCACCGTACTGTATGTTTGAAAAATGATTTAGCAGCGCAAGAAAGAACAATACAGCTGCTTTTTTTTTTTTTGGTGGACATATTAATTTTATTGTTAATATGGATTTGATATTGAATGAAACTCAAATAAAGAATATTATTAAAAAAAGTGTATGTGTGTGTGTGTGTGTGTGTGTGTGTGTGTTGAGCATCTGTTAATACAGTCTGTACTTACAGGCAGGGAATATTGTAATGATTTATTAATTTATGAGTCATCTGTCTCACAGAAGGTACCATATATCATTGTATATAAGGAATGGTGTTTTCTAATCGTGCATGCAAATAACATTTTCCTGGTACGTCGTATATTGCATTAAGAAGAAACAAACAAACAAACGAATGGTTCAGTTCAGTTCAGTTTCTCTCTGCAGAACAAAAGAACTCATGAATTGTATGAATTGTTCCTTTGCGTCAATGAACATTATGGGGTATCTAGCAGGAAACAGAAGAGGAAAATGAAAGCAATGTCAAATTGAAGGGTATACATTGTGAGAGGGATAACTCTGAATAAAGTTTTAGAGAGAGAGAGAGAAAAAAAAAGATATACAGTGGAAATGAAGTGGGACCATCTTCATGAGATAGCCCCAGGTAAGCTTACGTCATAAAGTAAACCAGCACAAACTGCATCATAAAAAGTCCACCAGGACGTCCACCAGCATGCTGGGGAGATCAAATCGACAAATGACTTGGATATTCCCCTGAAAGAGGCTGACCATCAAGCCCAATGAAGACCAAACTGGGGAACGCTCTAAAAAAATCCGGGTCAGAACTGACCAGGAATGGGTCCGGTGGAGTCACACTCCGTTCCGGGTTAGAAATGACAAGGAATGGGGTCAGATATGATCCCATTCAGAGTCATGAATTGGGTCAGGGTGACCCCATTCTGGGTTTTCATGACCAAATTCCAAGTCATTTTTGACCCGGAACGGAGTGTGACCCCAACGGACCCTTTCCGGGTCAGTTCTGACCTGGATGTTTTTAGTGTGAAGGGTCACTCGTAGGAGCAGAAAGAGACTAGACTCTCGATCCTATGCAATGAGGTCAAATAAGCATTTTTTGTAAAATCATTATCAATAATAAGTGTTTTCAGCATTATTCTTACCAATGCTAACTATTATTTTTGCAACTGCTGTTCAAGTTACTCAAGTAGTGACCTATGGTTATCCGTCGTGTTATCAGTTATGGATGCATGTAACAGCTCGAGGCCTACACGACGTGTAGATACGGGCCAACAATAACCTTAACAGAATATTGGGAAATTCTTCTTTATTTTTGAGCATTAATAAACTAAGACCAATGTTGGTTGCCACATAATAACTTGGGCTGTGCATAATTTCATAAGTCTAATTTCAGCAAAATCAAATGGTAAGCTGACAGAAAAATATAGACAGAATTGGGAAAAACACTAACAGTATGTTTCGCCTTTTTTATTATGGATCTGCCTATATAAAAAGGTATGGGTAATGTTGTCAAATTTTATATATTTGTCTACTCTTCTTATCTGCCTGGATGTTAGGTTGCTGTTTGTTAGCTATAATGTGAAGTGAGGCCAAGAAAGGTTAATCAAATACTGTTTATATTGCGTCTTACAGAGAAAATGAACGCTGCAAGGGGAAAATGTTCCTTCGGTAACGCGATATAACACGAATGACGTCATGAATGAGAACAAATCATTTTGAACGAATCATTCTGAACGAATCGTTACTGTCGTAAACTTATTTTTCCCCACCTCATTGCGTCACTTGAAATGTATTTTGGAAGACATTATTTCTGGTACCATTTTTCGTTATTATATTCTTTTCAGGGAAAATGTCAGCATCTTTTGCAAGTTTATTCTATTCCTCGTTAGCAGGTGTGAAAATGATAAGCAACGATGATTAATCTTACCCTTTTTCATATACTTCTCGGATTATGGTGAAGGTCTCTTACACACACTTAACATTAACAAAAAAGAACTTGTTTGAGCAAAATGATTAGGCGAGGATGTTTCTTAAAACAAGTGTTAATCTAACAGACCATTTTGTCCAGGATACACATTTTCTAAGTGTTTGAATGTCAATCCAATAAATCCCTATATAAGTCTGGGATACTTATACATTATATTTACATTACATATACATTATACTTATGACATGTAAGTGTCTTACATACTTACATATTAGGCGTCCCTACATTTCTGCAAGTGTTTAACATCCCCCCATCTATACTTTATTGTGAAGGAAGACACTATAGCATGTTTTCTAATGGTTTGTCTGTATGTGGTGGAACTTTGGTTTAATTTACAATATCTAAGTAAGGCTTTCAGGCGCTGTTTGTTTCCGGAGTTATTTGACCCCCCACCCCCCCCCCCCCCGAAGATTATCGCATATTTTGTTTTGATTGATTGTTGGTCCCACCTTTTATTAGGAGTGCTCTGTTGGGATATCTCGGCCATTTCACAACCAGTTTTGATCAAATAGACGTTGAATTAGGTGATCCGAGTATCCTCTCGTTCCTATAGGAATTACATGCTCTTTCATATTTCCTCAGACTCTTTTTTTTTTATTATCTCTCTCTCTCTCTCTCTCACACACACACACACACACACACACACACACAAAATCTCACGATTATTCCGTGATACCCCATTATATTAGACCATGCTTTATAAAAGCGCACTTTCTTTGGAATAATGTTGTTGTTCCATATACATTTAGCGCTTACATTGATCAGGCTATATAGGAGAAATCCCCTCTTTTCTCTTTGTATCTAGGGACTAGTGTATTCACGCTTCATCTGGGCCTATCGGATTTCCGTAGCTTTCTCCAAGTAAGGGTAAGACCAAGGAGGTTCAAGAGAATGGAGTCACAACTGTCGTATTTCCTTTGAAGTCACGTTTGATGCCGCCACTCGAAAGTATTTGAAGCATGTGGCAAACTGGATCTGCCGCGCAGATAGGAAGACAATTGACTCATGTCTCATTGCATAATCATCAGCCACTTTCTAACGAAAATATGTCTTTGTGATGGTAATTACTTTTCGCCATCCCTACTTTATATATAAAAGATAGGTGGTATATAATGGTAAAGACACAGGGATGCGCGAATAGAAATTGTGCAAAAAATGATGAAATGAAAATGAAAATTACTCGACTGGCCGTGCCCGGCCACTAATCTGATATATCTATTAATATAGAATTATACTCGAAGATTATTCCATATCAGTTTTATTTGGAGGAATGAAGTGGAAAAGTGATAAAACCGGCTTTCCGGGAGGGTACAGTTTTAAACACTTTCACATGATACAGCTCTGATTTACACTTTTGCACATATTTCTTGAAGGGATTGACCTTTGTTTAATGAGCTTTATCATTAAGTGAGTTTTCGTTTCATTTAATAGATAAACAAGCAAAATATAGCCAACATTAAGTTCACGTTCAAAATGAATCTTCAGATTGCTCAGCAAGACGGCGGCATCAAACCCCGCCACCAAAGGCACAGATGCACCTGTGGAATTCTTTTGTACATCAATAGAAACGTGACAACTGTTTGAATAATTACAGCCAGTTGGAACTCCATCTCTTAAACCTCCTTGGTAAGACTCGGCTTACTGAAGCATGATAGACACTCCTTGTTCTCCCAACATTATGTCACCATACTCAATGTCAGACTGATATATCGTTTTTCTCTTTTGGCACGGTGCTTCCGATAATCGCTACGGGTGGGTAATCGTCTTATGTAAGTGTTGTGTGTTAATCACTACCAGTATAATTATGTTCCAAACTTCAATGTGTTCATTTTGTAGTGTCATGCTATACGCCGAGGAATATAGATATAAATGCATGTAAAAAAAAAAATGCATTGAGATAGCATAATGACACGGAGAACCTTCGAATAACGATAACAGCTGAGCAGAGCTACAGGACCTTTGGAATAATAACTTTCCACGCTACAACATCAATGGCACGATCACGATTTGCCAATGACACTCCATTATACAGAATACTTGAGCGGATTTTCCTTGAAATATACTTCCTTGCTTTACAGCGCTTATTGTGCACTCAGAAACCACTTGGTATAGTTAAGGCACATCCTACCGTGCAATACACTGTGTGCAATAAACACATTCCAAGTACTGTCGACATAGCATCGTACATGCATACACAGTGTGCACAATTGTATTACGTAATGTCTTATGCAAACTGTCTCAGAGGGTAGCATATTTCTCGTGGTTAGGCAGCTTTCCACACAAAAGAAATTTCAAAGAAATTCCTTTCCTTGCATATGTGTATAAATAGAGTGAGAGGAAGGTGCGAGACCATCATTTCTTTGTGTGCAGGCAGACTTTCATCATGTCTTCTTCCGACGATAACGACACAAAATTATGTGTAGTCAAAACGCTAAGAGAGTATTTGGATCGCACTAAGTCTTTGCGTACAGATGAGAGACCTTTTGTATCAACAATAAAACCACATAAAGGAATCACTTCAGCTACTCTAGCTCGATGGATGAAAACAGTCCTTCGGGATTCAGGCATTGATACATCAGTCTTTAAGGCCCATAGTTTCCGCGGCGCCTCGACAAGTTGTGCTCTGGCCCACGGAGTTTCGCTACATGAAATCTTGAAAACGGCAAATTGGTCTCGAGCTGAGACGTTCAGAAAATTTTACCACAAACCTATTAGTGACTCTACGTTCGCAAATGCGGTCCTCAATTCTGTAAACTGAAAACATCAAAAGAGCCCTGATATATGATGGCCTAACAAGGCTTGATAACGTAATAGGGCTATCTTTCACATTTCTGTGTGATCCAATGATAGATCCGACGATTTCGGATGGTTGATTAATTTCCTTTGTAAAGCTTACCTAGCATCTAATAGGGTACAAGTTAAACATCCTACAAGGCGTAGGAAACTTCTAGGTTTCATTTAATTGTACATTAATGGTATAGACCCAGGACAACTTTATAGATGTATAGCAGAAATGATTTGTATTCCTTAATCATCCTTTGATCTGTGTCATGCGTACGACGCTCCAGACGGCGATTTGCACGAAGGACTCAACATTTATCGTTGATGAGAAAAGGGATAAATAGTTTGCTTACAACCGGCACTTCATATGAATGATGGCCTGATATGTATGTTTGGTTCTGGAAGTTTACTTTCCTTGACATTAAAGAAATGGAACAAGTGGACAAATACTCGTGCTTGTTTAATTCATTGTCATCGTATAGCTTGGCAAAAATAGCTTCTGCGGCTCACTTTGAACATGCTACCCTCTGAGACAGTTTGCATAAGACATTACGTAATACAATTCCAAAATTATGCAAGTAAATTATGAAGTATAATTAGAATTGTATTAGTAATGTTGAAATGCAAAGTCGAAGAGGGTCCCTCCCTTGAGAAGCTTCGGCTCCTCTACAAAGTCAATGCCCTCCCCGAACAACAACTTCTGCCACAGAAGCCATTTTTCCTATCCATTTCGCTCAGACACGGGAGCTAAGCCCCTGATCATTACTTGTTATGAACATGTATGTCATTCACACTGTCTTGTGGAGAGCGACGAATGTATAGCTCGTACGTTAATTAACGTGGCCATGGTCGAATGGTGATGAGATTTTGTGATCGATGTGTTGCGAAGTGTTTTTCAACTTGCGTGATCGGTGAGCTGCAGACGTTTGTTGTGTGCATAGTTCACCCTTTGGGGTGACAACACTGATACACAGCTATCACTTCTTTAAATGGATGGTCTCGCACCTTCCTCTCACTCTATTTATACACATATGCAAGGAAAGGAATTTCTTTGAAATTTCTTTTGTGTGGAAAGCTGCCTAACCACGAGAAATATGCTACCCTCTTCGACTTTGCATTTCAACATTACTAATACAATTCTAATTATACTTCATAATTTACTTGCATAATTTTGGAATTATTTGTACTCGATCGTTACGCGTTTGATGTGCTGCACATATCGTATGCCATTTATTTTTGTTCAATAACAATAAAGTAGATTATTAAAGTATTATATACATAATCTACAGTAGTCTTTAAGAACAAGAAGCTAGGTGACATATATATTTTTCCCTGTCAGTTTAGCCGGGTGTGTATTTCCACCTTGGATTTTTTTTTTTTTTTTTTTTTTTACTGCTTTACTGGCATTACATTTTTGTTAGTTTTGTTTTGGTTTGGTATGATGTCATCAATTAAGAATCCATGGAAAGACAAAGGCGCCACTTTTCAGAAGAATATCAGATCATTTAGCAATTGCTTTGCAGCTTCGAGATCTGAAACAAGTTTTGTGAAGCATCTAATTGACAATGATGTATTTGCTTATACAGCTGTATGTGATCATTGTTCGACTGTCACTTCTTTCTCTTTTCTATCTATAAATGTTTTCCTCTTTCCTGTGAAGGACCTATACGCAATGCAAGCTATATGCACGAAATATCAAAATTGGTTGACATAGGGAGAGTGTGTGTGTGTGTGTGTGTGTGTCAATTTATGTGATTTCTCACAGCTTGAACACCCCCTTCCCATATGCGTTTCTACACAAAGCAAAACTTTGAAAGCTGCATGGGCCATTGCAATATCTTTTAAGGTTGCTGTATATCTTTTAAGATTGACAAATAATTATGTTGTTTGTTTAGATGCAATAATGTTTGCATGTTCAGTTCATGTGTCATCACGCTAATGTGAATATTCAATGACATGTGACAAAGAAGACACGAACAAGGTAAGCGTAAATTCATACACAAAACTTGCCATGTCTATAGATAAGTAAAGCACTCCTATAACATTGATATTTTCAGAGTTTAGCGTGTTAAAAAAGGAGAAAGATAAATCGCGGACAGCCGGCCGCTTATAACAAAATGTATATAGGGCCTAATGTATTGATTATGACAATTCTTGTCGACTGCAGGACATGGTTTTATGTACTGTGCCTGCTCATAGATTCGTTCTCGCGATTAAAAAAAAAAAAAAAAAAAAAAAAAATCTGAAAGGTCGTGACTTTCTGACTCACTTATTAACACACTGCTCAACAAGATCCTTTCCAGGTTTGCGCGTTCAGTGAACACGAACCCAGGAAGTATTTGGGTACTTACGGTGTAGTTGCTGCATGCTGGGAGTCGTAGTGGCGATGTCGACGATGAAGTATGCCACTGCGAAGACGATGAGGACGATGAAGAGGACTAGCAATCGAGGAATCTTTGTCGACAACGTGAGCATGATGACTCAGACTTTGACTTAATTCCAACAAATTCTACTCCGCTTCAGTGAGCGTACTGTCCGACTTTACTTGACTTTGCTTGGCCAAATAACGCCCTTGCGGCATCCGCTAAGCTCAATCATTGTCCAAAGAGAGTGTTTAATCATACCTAAACCATTGCACCCTTTTAGCAATTTTTCACACACTAAAACACTCAGAGGCAAATAAGCACATAAACCAAGTTGTTCTGTCGATGCTGAAATGAGCGAGCATCGACTGAATGGGAACAAAAAGTGTATAGGAAGAAAGATACGACCAGACACAGAGTAGGTACCGTATTATGCCTTCGGAGGTCCTTCCAATCCAACGAGCTGTGAACCCTCACGAACAAGTCATGGGCAAAGTAGTATATGCGTACACGCTGCACACGCCTGTCGCAACAGTGCGGATTACACGCCAGCGACTCGCCGGATGTGCAACATTTGTGTTGCGGTGCGAAATTACTAAGAGCATATCTCTCCCCTCCCCCCCCCCCACCCCCTTCCCCCTCCCCCTCTCCCTCCCTTCCTTCTCGCCCTTTCCTGCTCCCCCCCCCCCCACCAAATTGCCATTACAGATTATCCCACCCTTTTTTGTCCTCTCTTCCCCACTCAATCTTTCTCTGTTCAGCAATTTTGTCACACGTTCATATTCAATTCAAAGTTTTCATTTTTTTTTTCCATAATATACTATCAGGGAAATTTGACATGCATCTATATTGAGTAATGCACAAGCAAAAACAACACTACATATCCATGTCGTGATACAATCAAAGGAAAGAAAAACACATGCACACACTTGTTTGTTATATTATCATTGGGAAAAGAAACCATTTACATCCAAATCGCAAAGAAAACAGTCTGGTTTCATATTCCATATAGGCTTTCCCGGTCAATTTCATACTATTTAAATTCAAGTTCCTATTCCGAGCATTCAATTTCACGCATTCCACGCTCACAGCACTGAATCAGCAATCACATTCAAAATCCGGTCATTCGAATTTACCATCGGAGCATTCAAATTCACTATCGAAGCATTCAAATTCACTATCGGAGCATTCAAATTCACTACCGGAACATTCAAATTTATGAGAGGAACACGTATTTCATGCAGCAATGAGCATTCAATTCATCTCAAGCTGGCGACGGAATCTCGTCAGTCATTCACATACGTGAATAGGCAACCAAGTTCCAAATAACTGTATTTTGTTAAGATTGGGGCCGTGTATGTGTGTCTTTTTCATTTAGCTTTGAATATAATGTTGGGATAAATGATGAAGATTATTAAACCTGTTCATTCTAAAATTTGAACTTGGGCTTCTCAAGAAGGAATACACAGGCACATTAGGCACTGTTTAGGCCTATTGAGACGAGCATATAATAGGGAAGGTTGATTGACACCTTCGAAAAAAAAAAAACAATTCTGACTACATTGAAACTGATAACATGAATATTGTATACGTCTTGTTTGTTGTTTATTGCTATCTTATTGGTTCACTTTTGCGGGACTATGTGAAATCATTGTGTGTCAGTTTGTCTTTAAATTGATGCATTGTCATTGTGTGGTTAGTGTCTGGGGCGTTGTCAGCACGTATATAGTATATCATCAAGGAATATGATTAGATTGTCGTTGTGTTGTTTGGATGCACTGCAGATTGGACCTTACAGTTTAAAATTGATTTATTGAAATGAAAAAGAAATAATACATAAACGCATATCAGTGTCAAACCTCTAAACAGTCATTATTACACTATTATATGCAAGCCTTCGTTGGTTGTGTATGCCCTTCTTCTTTCTTAAAACAGTCTACTCCATTTTCCTCGTTAAATTGATAGCACAAAGTAAGAACTTGGAACTTGATGGCCTGAATTTCATGCATATGCAATAATGCATACAATGTTCATGTTATCAGTTTCAATGTAGTCGAAATTGTTTGTTTTTTCCGAAGGTGTCAATCAACCTTCCCTATTATGCTCGTCTGTAGGCCTAAACAGTGCCTAATGTACCTGTATATTCCTTCTCGTGAAGCCCGAGTTCAAATTTTAGAATTTTAGAACAGGTGGACCTATACCGAACAATAAATAATCTTTATCATAAATCCCAATATATTCAAAGCTGAATGAAAAAAAGACACATCTAATACAGCACGGCCCCAAACTAACTAAATTCGGGAATTCTTTTAAATTGAATGCAGTTATTTGGAACTTGGTTTCCTATTCACAAATTTGAATGACCGACGAGATTCCGTCGCCAGCTTGAGATGAATTTGAATGCTCATTGCTGAAATGCGTGCTCCTCTCTTAAATTTGAATGCTCCGATAGTGAATTTGAATGCTCCGATGGTGAACTGGAATGCTCCGAATGGATAGCGAATTCGAATGACCGGATTTTTAATTTGATTTTTGATTCAGCGCTGCGAGCGTGGAATGCGTGAAATTGAATGCTCGGAATAGGAACTTGAATGACAAAAGTGTGAAATTGACCGGGAAAACCTATATTAAATCAAATAGAGTACCATCTGTTTCTTCTCTTGTTGGTCAACTTTCAGTCAATTTGGGTGTTCACGACTGCCCTATGGTTCATCGCAAATCCTCTCCTAATTCATTTTGCTCTGCATGTGACTCTCAATTATTGTAGTTCAAATTTACAAATGGATCCCTATATGCTTGTTCATACAATATAATTATTAGCAAACTGAATTTCGTCCAGGGGTGATTCACACTAACAAATTATCTCAGAATTTTGGGAATATCTTATTGTTTAAAACGTTGTTCAATAATTAATTGAAGAGATCTGCCTGATTTTTTTTTTCTAATCCCAACTGGGTATATTCATTGATAATTGCGTCCATAATTCAACATTTTATTTTACATTGCAAAAGTGAAAAAAAACACACGAAATACTTCCTAAGATACAGAAAAATTGCAAACTATTTACTCTTCCTGATAATGATAAGAAAAACATCAATTTGCTGCAAGACGATTCCAGACTTTAGCATCTTTGCATTCATATACTGATAAAGATTTATCCTGGAGAATTCACATCAATAACTAAAAAAAAAAAAAAAAAAAAAAAGTTGTTGTGTTTAAAAGTTGAGTGCGCCAGCTGTGAGAGAGATTTACCGAACTCACCTGGATGAACTACTGGCTGCTCTAAGATGTGGAACTACAGTAGAGAGCCAACAGGAAAGTGAAATCAGTAGGCCTACAACCTGACAGTAAGTAGGCCTACAACCTGACAGTAAGCAATCACTAAACATCTCTGATTTACTCGCAAATCACAAAGTTCTGGACGCAGTTATTGCCTATGTCAAGGAAACCAACAAATATCACAGTATTTAAGATTGCATAACTTTACTGTAGCATGGACTTTGCAAAGTCTTGCAGAATGTACATGTACTTTATCATTTTGCAAACGTAGATTTCAAGATATTTTGTGAGTCGTCGTATTATATGTTATTATGCATTATTGTTATTATCAATTACTTGTTTATTAATAATGTCTCCCACTTTGCTGTGGAATGCATTTGAAGATGTATGTACATGTATCATACATCTTCATAAATAATTGCGAGTTGCCTATACACACGTCAGTTGGCATATATCTGCTTATCAATGATATGTGGGTTTTTGTGTTTGTTTGTTTTGTTTTGTTTTTGTTTTGTTTTTTTCATGCTTGATTGTGATAAATCTCACTTATGTTTTATTTAGTCTCGTTTTCCCCTTCCCAGTACACAGGGGAAGGACTTTCAATCTCTCCTATCCTCAGCGTAATAGACCTTCACGACATTCGCAGCGGACATCGCTCTCCGGTCCCCTCCGACAACAAGCCCACCTTGGTCAGCCGTCACGTCGAGGCCTCCATCCGTCCACCTCGCCTATAGGTGCCGGAATCTGCAGCAAGCGGGTTTGGGGAGTCACTCGCTGCTGCAGATCCCGGCATCTCCCTCAATGGGTCTCTATTTAAAATATATAAATGTATATTGTCTTACGTTCCTTGCGTGCGTTTCCCTAGCAAGAACAGGGGATCCTTTCGTTCATATACCTATAGTGTAATTTTATAAATGATACACCTTTCATCATTTTTGTGGTGAGAACAACTTAAAATGTTTGTTAATCCCCTTTCGTATGAGTCGCCTGCACCTAATTAATACTTTAAATCTGTGGTTGGAATTTATTTTGAAGATTATTATGACTCCCACTTTCTGGCACTAAATTGTACTTTTTATTTTGGGGGGCTTGAAGCCCGCAGGTATACTCATACGTCTTTGATTCCAGGATTATATTTGTATCATATTTCTCCGGTTGCTGCAAATATTTTTCTGTATCAACGCCTTAGAGCTCCTTGATATAAACACTGCAAATATTTTTCTGTATATGCAAATATTTTTCTGTATCAACGCCTTAGAGCTCCTTGATATAAACACTGTATATATATTTTTTTCTTCTTCTTTCTTCCGAAACAATGATACAGTTATAGTAATTATATCTATTTTTTAAAAAACATATCATTGTGTGTGTGCTCTATTTAAATACTGTACATTATTTTGGGTTGAACCATGATATGGATGTGTCTGTGCGTGGTTGAAGGTGTGTGTATGTGGTTGAGTGTGTGCACGTGGATGAGTTAGTGTGCGGGACACGCGCGCGTGTATTGTGTAGTTATTTGAGTTTGTCTGAAGAATATGAGGTATTCATCATTATCATATGAGCTCCCTCGTGGAGACGTAATGAGCTCCTTTATGGAGACAATATGAGCTCCTTTGTGGAGACAATATGAGCTCCCTCGTGGAGACGGTAATTATGAGCTCCCTCGAGGAGACTTGGTATGCATTTAATATTCTTGTTTATATCTCTTTAAGATCTATAATGTTTGTTTTATGTTATAAGTGCTGTCTGGGGCAAATTATTTGTATAGGGCCCCATTTCTCTCTCTCTCTTCTTTCGCTCTTTAAAATAACAACAACAACAAGTTTGTTGTTTGTATTGATTCAAATTTTCTGCTGGATCTCCAGTTAGATGGTGATTGCAGCAGTGAAAGAAATGCTTATTTTGTGGTCCGTTCTAATTCTGTTTTAAAACTTCCTAAAGACGGTTGGGTAAAGACCTGAAGAGGGAAGACAATTCCATTCTTTTACAGTTCTTGGGAAAAATGAGTATGCATGGACGTTTGTCCTGACATGCTTCAGTTTTCCTTCAGAGAGATTTTATTCCTATAATTACTGTCCATTTGGCCGTGGATCATTTTGTATAAACAGGTAATTCAGAAAATCTGCCTTTCTTTTTGAAGAGGAAACCAGCCCAATGAGTCGTTTTGAGCAGTTACACTCGAGTATTGCTCACACGTGTTGGTGATAAACCTAGTTGTTGTGTTTTTGGCCCTCTCAAGGTTATTGATATTCGTAGTTGTGTAAGGATCCCAGGTTGAAGAAGCATAGTTAAGGTGAGGTGAGGATTGACTAGCATAGAGTACAAGTTCTCCTTTGGCTTAGTTGAGGAGTGAGAAAAGTTTCTCTTGAGAGAGTTAAGAACTTTTATGGCCTTACTTCGGGAATTGTCAACGTGTTTGTTCCATCTCATGTCGTTTTGCTGGAAGATACCTTAGTATCTGCCGTGAGAAACTTCTTAAAGGTTAACCCCCATCATCTGATAAAACGTCCTGGTCGGGTTTTTGCCTCTGGTGATTCGCATTGTTTTACATTTCATTGGGCCAAATGTCATTCCCCAGGTCCTAGCCCACTCAGTCAAGGTGTTAAGGTCTGTTTGTAACTGCTTATCTCGTCTTTAGGTGATGACTGTTGTGATCGTTTTGAGATTAAGCAATCGTCAGCAAAGAGTCGGGTGGTACTCTTCACTTCTTTTCCGATATCATTTATGTGCAGTAAGAAGAGGTGGGGTCCGAGGATGGTGCCCTGTGGAGTTCCACTATAAGAACAGGAACCCGGTCGGAGCTTACACCATTTACAACAACCCTTTGATGTCTCTTTGAGAGAAAGGACGATATAGCCATTGTTTGGTTTTTAAACGAATCCCTTAAAAGTCCAGTTTAGTGAGAAGGCTATGATGTGGCATAACATCAAAGGCTTTGGAGAAATCCAGTAAAGCGACGTCAGTGTTATCAGGCCAGAGGTTATGTTCTGTGTGAAGTCGCGAGTTGTCAAAATGATCTGGGGTTTGCAGGATCTTGCCTTGCGAAAAGCATGCTGATTATCAGATAATATTGTTTCCCACTTCGTTAAGTGGGTCATGAGATTCGAATCATTGATATCATGTTCTAATAACTCACAGCAGACACTTGTCAATGAGACCGGACGATAATTTGCCGGGTCAGTGGTCGATCCCTTTTTGGTGAATAGGTGTGATGTTTGCTCTTCTCCAGTCCTCTGGGAGGTACTCGCCCGAGTCAAGGGACTGCTGGAAAAGATGTTGTAGCACAGGAGCAATTTCATCTGCTGGTAACTTCAAGGCTAGGTTTGGGATCTCACATCAGGTCCAACAGCTTTCGAAGTGTCGATGCTCAGCAGTACTAGTTTTCTTACTCCTTCAATGTCGATGACTATAATATGGGCGACATCTGCAGGAAAATGGTTCCCGGGCATGGTTTGATTGGAGCTTTGACTCTAACGATTGAAGACACTCTCGAACTGATCTGACAGAGCACAAGCTTTGTCGTGGTTATTGGTGAGAAGTTGATCTTGTTGAGCTTGTCTGAAATTCTCTCCTACCTCCATACCACCGTATGATGTCCTTGCGACCCCCTCAACATTATCTGCATGACGATGTGCCATGTACTGGTAGACATTTTCCCTTTGGTCATCTACTTGGTAACGTAGGCCACATCGATGCTCCTGCTTGCTCTCATGATCTTGGTTCTACAATTCCCCCCGGCTAGCCCACCCCCACCCCCACTATTTTGGACCTGGACCTCCGTGTACTGCCTTTTTTTGTCTTAATTGTTTTTATTGTTATTTTATTTCAACATGTGTACTAGTATACGTGGAATACGTGCTGTTTACTTGATTTTGACAGAACTGACGTGCTAGTTTTTGTTTGGTGTGTTTCTTCCGTTACCTCCTGCTTTGATTTATCTGTACGTTTTTATCAGTTACCCTACCTACACGTTCCTTACTTCATCTATAGAATACCATATTTTTTTTCTACAAATATATGCACCATATTTGTTCCCATATCTATGTCTTTTTTTTTAATTATTACTGGGGGAGAATGAGACAGACGACAACCATTTCTATCTTATGTAGCGAAAAATTGAGTTCTTTAAATTCAACATACCATTAAGTCTGTATTGTCCCATGATTGTGAAGTGTGTTTAGATGTGTATGAAGGCTTTTATGCAGCCTTGTTATGTGATTGTTTATCATTTCGTCATGACTGCTGTAAACAATTTGAATATCTAAATGTGTGTGGTTTGAGTACACATAGCTTTGTTATTTTGTTCGTAAAATGAGCTGTTTCGTGACTCATTTATCTGATATTTGAGTAAATGTAAGTATCCAAGGTTGTCAGCTGATCCGGATTTTTGCATTATTTTGTATAGGTTTGAAGATAAAGTTTTATGCATTATTGTGTGTCTTTGTTTATGCTAACCATGTTGATTCCAGGTGTGTACACACACATGTACATACATACAAACACATACACATACCCACACACACCCACACACACCCAGACTCACAGAGACACACACACATGACATACAATTTGTACATTATCTATAAATACTATTGCACTTTTGTTTGGGATTCGGACATACACGTACGGTATATTATGTTCCATGTGGTGTACTATATTGAAGAGCTTGCTTCCAAAAGGCGCTAAATCCATTATGTTCTATGATTCTCCGATTTTGAACAATGCCAGACGTGTGATACATGAACACTGTACCTTTTGTTTAATGGTTGTGTCTTTGTTGTTACAATCTGCTACAGCTGTACAGAATAACTACTGATCACTGATTTCTTCTGCCTATTGTTGTGCCACATGTGCCTCATTTTTTATTTATCCATTTTTTTTTTTTTTTTTTGGTGAAATTTCGTTGGTGAATTTGTCGGACTGGATGTAATATACACGTACTTGTATTCAGGGCTACTTTCAAAAAAAAAAGAAAAAAAAAAGGTTTGTTCCACCCATATGTCATATGGTTATACGTGTACTTCACTCACTTGTGTATACCACATTGTAGGATTTGTCAAGGTTAACACAGTCTGTGTTGTTATAGGAAATGTTAATGCTGTGCATGGTATATAATTGAAATATGCAGCATTAAGTTTGCATGCATATAATTATGTTTTCATTTTGCTATTGTTTTGCTGATCATAATTCAACAGTGAATATTAGATGTTTAAGTATTTTGGTCAGGCATTTTTGGACCTGTAGGCAAACAGCAATTTTTGTTCAGTGTTTATTGGCTGCCCAGCTTTGTTTACTGGCTCTCTTAGGTATCTTCACTGTATAAGAAAGGGGATAATGAGTCAGAAGAAGAGACTGAGGTGTGTGCTTATAATTTCATTGAGGGTTAATAGTGTGTTATTACGTCGTAGAGGTGTTAGATTTCTTTGTGATCTGCTTCCAATAGTATAAGGTGCAGTACACGATGCGTGAATGTATAACATTGTACATGTCATGAAACAGAATCCAATGTTTGCTAGTTCACATAATATTGTGCCTATTGTGTATACGCGCATTTGGATCAAACTTTTGTCTGAGTATTACATTGGCCCACTCAGTTTGTTTTCATAAGTTTATCAAGATAAGATTGCCGGTTTAAATTTGTGCATTTGTAAGCACCAGTCAATGATTCATGACTTGTATTCTTATATCCCAGGTGTTGATAATTGCTAAAGTAAGATTTTATGTACATGTATTTCATTTCACAGCTGTTTATGTATTTTGATATTGGCGTAACTCTGTTAAGAACACATGTCTGTGAATTAGGAGCACAAACATTATGTTGACTGTTCCAGTCGAGTGTACGTACATGCATTAACACATGCATTTGCCGGTGCATGTCTTAGATACCTAAGTAAAGAGGGGAAAAGAAAAGGGCAGTCACGCCACCCTAGTAGGCCTATATACGAGTATGTTGTTTATGGTTGTACAGTTGTTGTTAACGCCATCTATCGGCAGTGGTTTTTAGAGTTGACTCGAGCTCGGTACATGTAATAAACACCTCACCACTACGCACCTTGTGTCTCTTGTTATTTTCTCATTTAATGGCGCTGCCTTCATTGAATTACAAGACGACATCAATTCCACTTTAGAAAAAAAAAAATCCTTTGAAGCATCCGCAGCAGAGGGACAAACGAGTACATGTACGAGTACATGTACATGTACACAGAGAAATGTGGATTGTTGTAAAGCATGTCATGAGTCTGATTCTTCCAAGTTTAGCACTTCGATGCTCTTGTGTGTGAAAATAATAGACAAGATAAGAGATTCCTGGCATCCTCTACAAAATTCCTTATTTCTCTTTGACCACTGAAGCAAAGCGAATGGGGTTTTCTGTAAGATGTGGGCAATGACTTATAGTTTCATACCCTGAATTTGTACTTAGATTGATTCACTATTTTTAAAGATATCATTGCGGAGCTCCCGTTGTAATTTTTTGGGGACATACGGTAGTGTAGCTGTGTGTCTATCTCAATAACCCTGCAACACATCGACACATAATGCAAACACATCCAATCATATAGCCTGTTACCATGACTTTAAAAACAGCAAACAAACCGAGAAAACACACACACAAACACACACAAACACAAACAAACAAAAACAGACAATAAAGCCAACATCAAAATGAAACAAGACAAGATTTATGAGTTTCTGTTATGAAACAGTCTGTTTACTACAGAACCATGACATCAAATTCCTATGGCAATCAATCACATTGTATTAAACATCATCATCTGTTTAAATAGCTAAAAATGATTACTGTACACATTTAAAACTGGGAGGTTTCTCATGGTAGACTTCTGCATACACGATTGTTCTAAAATCCTTCTACACTGACTGTCACGATACAAAACACTCACATTGTCAGATCACATTATCAAAATACCAATTGTTCCATGATGACGCAATCCTTTACGTTTAAAGACATTACAATCATTGTATAATATGTCACAAATGGCAAGTTACAAAGGTAATATCTTAAATAAAAAGGGGGTTTCGCATACGGGTGCTGTTCGTTATTCCGAAGGTTCGTTAATCCGAAACATACAAATTCCCTATACCTAGAGGTTCGTTAATCCGAAAATGAACAAGGGTTCGTTAATCCGAACATTTGTGGCATTATTCCAAAGGTTCGTTATTCCGAAGGTTCGTTACTCCGAAAATAAAATAGGGTTGGCTATTCCGAAGGCTCCTTCATCCGAAAATGAAATAGGGTTCGTTATTCCGAAGGTTCGTTTACCCGAAAATGAAATAGTGTCACTAACGAACCTTCGGAATAATGAGCTTTGTTTCATTTTCGGATTAACGAACCTTCGGGATAACGAACCTTATTTCATTTTCGGATTAATGAACCTTCGGAATAACAATCCTTATCACATTTTCGGATTAACGAACCTTCGGATTAACGAACTGTAACAACGTATACATTCCATGGAAAGGAAAGGGGGCATCTCCCAATGGACATTTTACACAAGAAAATCAAACTGTTACAGAGTGAAACCTCGTCGGTCAACCTGAGAAAAATGTTTCCAACAATAATATCATTAGTTACCATCGGTCTCGGCTTTGCATTATTAAAAAAAAAACAAAAACAAAAAAAAAAAAACAAAAAAAAAACCGGAAAAAATCCGAGCAGAGAAGTGTAGGTACTTTGGCACAGCATGACATGATTAAGGGCAAACTGCCCTCATGTGAACTTATTTTGAAAATACAAAACCTAACTCGACTTGTAACAGACATGTAAAGGGAACCGTCAAACTCTGATTTCTTTGAAAAATATATTCTACCAGGGACATATCAAGAATATATTTGTTTTGATTATTTTTCGCATGTATCCCATTAACGCCTATGTGTATACACAAGCCATGTGTCTACCTATGGATAAAAATGACAAGTGTTTTAATTATGTTCTCGTGGGCAGTCATATTTACCAATAGTTCAATCCTATGTGTGCTTGGAGTGCCATTTGGCAAAGAAGACTCCGTAGCATAATAATAAACTGTCCAAAGTGCCTGTCGCATGAAAGGTTTTTAAAACGGTGCTTCAGTTAAAATCAATATTCTCTGAATTTTAGGAATCCCTGTGAGTCACTTCTTTCATTTAAAAAAAGAATGATAATTTTGTTGCCAAAAAAAAAAAGGATCATAAATCTAAAACATACAAGATCATCCTCTCGGATAGTACTATGGAGTACGATTATTTGATAATATAAAAATATGATAATAACATGGTCTTCTTTATCCAGGGTAGCCTCTTCGGTGTTGACACTGTTCTACCACAGGGCCTTGCAATTACGATTACCATAGAGTTGCCAGGTATCAATATTCTATATACCATAGGTCGAGAGGGACATGGGTAAAAAGATCTTGTCCAAGGACGTAAGCAAAGGACGGGATTCGAACTCTGGTCCTCCGATTAAAAGCCAGGAGTCCTATCCACTATGCCACACTACCTACAGACCGTAAAATCAGTTCCAGGTTTAAAGTAACCTGTTCAATACATTCAACTTAAATGTACAGTCCAAACCTGGCGGTACAGAAACAACTGCTTAAAATTAGAGCACTTGGCTGGGATACATAACTATGGAAATAATGTGCAATCTGGCTGTGGTAAAATTGCATGCTGTATTGGTGTATAATCCAGACCCAGTCTCGAATGGATTTGCATTTTAGTAAGGGTTGGTGAAAACATGGTAAGCCCTCGAATTATAAATATTGTAATATGAATGAAACTCGCAAACTCTCTGTATACTTCGTGGCCCAGCAGAACCAATGACAAAACATGGAAGATTGTTCGACTATTGCTCCCCAAAAGTGGAAGATAAAATGCTCATCGCTCAAACTATTGCAACGCACAGTGATGGAGTGTTCACAAATCATTTGTATACGTGCACACGGAAATACACGATGTCGGTATATTCTGATAACTGTCTGGGTTCGATCTCTCTAGAGAAAAATTAAAAAACAAACAAAGACATACAGAGAATACACAAAATTTCACCCTACAAGGCATTGAAACTGCTTGAAACAATGCGCGACAATCACTGCGCGGAGCCAGTGGTCGAACATTCCATTTACACATACAACATGTTCCACACTGCAAAAAGTCCGGTGTTAAATAGTGAACACCGAGCTAGTGTTAAATTTTCGGTGCTCATTTATGGTGTTAAATTAACACCTATGGGTGTCATTTCCAAATTTTAAACTGTTTTTTGAAGAGTTTCTTAGTAACTGCACTTCTTGTTGATCTTTAATTTAAACAAGACGATCAAGAATTTTACATTAAAATACTAGATTTTTGAAAAAATGTGAAAATGAATTTACACCAAAGTAACACCAGCTGGTGTGGTCCCTTATTGAAGCTGGACGGGTGTTAAACCATTGATATTAACACCAGCAAATATCAAATCAACACCATGTGGTGTCATTTTTGAATTAACACCAGTACAGTGTCAAAATAACACCAGGTACAGTGTCAAATTAACACCACGAAGTGTCAGGTGAACACTTTTCAACACCATCACAGTGCATTTTTAACACCTGTGGGTGTGGTCCTTTATTGAAGTTTGATCGGTGTTAGATTTGACACCCGTGGTGTTAAATCTAACACCGATGTTTTTACAGTGCACACTGTGGTATCAAACAAGAAGGTGTTGAAGATGAGAAAGAACTAGAGTGCACTCCTGTAGTAACGAACACGATTACAACGAAACAAGTCCCGACAACGAAGTTAAAATTCAGGTCGCAAACCATCATCTACATGTATTTTATACTTGTATATCCTTGTACTTCCCTGTTCGGCCATATAGCAAGATCTCGCTAAAGCGAAAGAAAACTGCCGGTCCCGAGGAATATGCTATAACGGGGGTTGCCTAGCTGTACTGTTCTCCTTTGGAATCATGCTCAACTTCGCCTAAAAAGTTATAAGCTCAAGGAGACGTTTACCAGAATATACAATTTGGACTGAGTGAATGCAGCAATATTAGTAGAACACAACAGTGAAAGTTTGAGGAAAATCGGATAATCCGTTCAAAAGTTGTGAATTTTTAAAGTAAGCAGAAATACATATGCATCACTTTGAATTGTTTCCTAAACTGTTCTTAAAAACAAACTAACAAACTAGTATTTCATTCTTTTTTTTTCCCCCGAAAGGCATCGATAATCTTGACGAAATGTGAAACTTTTTCTTCGTCTCCAGATTTCGTCTGAGAGCTAGAGCGGCGCCGAGCATGACTTCAAAGCGCTAGAACCCAAATTATTGCATTTGCATGAATTACGAAAAGTTGCCTTTCCACAGCATCTAAACTTCCCGGCACCGAACTTCTTCGTAGCTGTATGGAAACACAGTCATAGTCAACGTCTGCAGCTCATTGGAGCACATCGGCAGCGACAACTGATCACAACAGTCATGATTAACACATCGCTTCATAACGGAAATGGACGAATTTGTATCTCCTGGCCCTGTTCAAACTCGCTGCTCTATAAAAAGATCCCTATGCCTCCAATTCAGAGTAGTAAAAAACAAACATCCATATTGCTTCCAAAAGACACTATTCAATTATAAATGTAAAAGATCTGAGCAGCATGGTAATTTCTGCAATCTACCTAATCTTTGCTATTCAGTAAATATGCTTCAAGAAAAAAAAAAAAAAGAATATCTCAGAGTGACTGGATTTAGTATACATGTATACATTTCAACAAAAAAAAAAATAGAACAGACCAAAGTAAAATGTCAGTTAGCATGGTAATCTATAGATGCTGATACACTGTAGACACATTGTTTTGTCTGCTGGCGTGTAATACAGTATCATGGACTTGAACCTTATTAAAGAGCCCAGTGAAACAAAATTGTATCATTTCTGAAAATGAGCCATTGCAATATTACCACAGTGCATGCCTTTCGTTCATTGACATCCTGTGGGTGTTTCACACAAAGTTTAAACCGATTTTAAAAGTTAAGATCAATTTTAAATTATGATATGCTGTGTGTGACTTCAATGCTTTTTTAACTTCCTACCAAGTACTAGATTAATGAAAATGAACATTTTGAAGACTTTTTCATACATGTAGAAACTAATGTACCAAACAAACTTAGTGACAAAGGAATTTTTCTGTGAATTTCGATAACGATTTGAAGTGGATTCTGAAAGTCTAATAAAACTGAACAGGGAAACCAGTCGCATAATATATTTTTGAACTTTAAGATCAACTTTAATTCTTTGTGAAACACCCCCACAGAAGGTACAGCGTACTACTCATTCCCATGGCAACGGTGAATCGTCAAATCTTGTTCCCATGAGTGGATTGTCACAAGCTATTATGGACTCTTGCAGCCTTGGCCCTGAGATTTGCAGGACTTGTTATAATCCATCAAACACTGCCATTCATATCTATCTTCCGCGCTGCAACCATGCATGCATTGTATGAGACACACACCTATTACTAACACCTCAAAAATATTCCACGATGTAGGCAACTCTGATAGTACACATTATAATATGCAGTACTTCCCATCCAAGGTAAAGAAAGTGCATTAGTTTAAAAAAAATAATAATAATAATAATTATAAACAAAATATTTGTACGTAGACAAGATTCACAAGATTACACTTACGACAACCTCAAATCCAGGCACTTATTGCATGAATTTCATCGCTCGAGTGATCTTTCATAGTGCTTTCTTCCATTCATTGTTCTTGCTGTTATGCTGGAGCCTAACTCCATGTGCGCAAACAATAAGTAATGTTCTACTGCTCCAGGAATTACACAAAAAGAATGCTTTACCTATTGCTGCTAGGGAGACAAAACCTTGTACATGTACCTCAAATTTGAGTGAAAATGAGTTTTTCTAGGAGTAATATTGTCAGATAATCAGTGAAGTGATGTCTTGTGGCAATCCTGGCAAACCCAAAGTGAAGCCACTACAGTGTACTGCATGTGAAAGTACACATTATCCCATTTATCATGGTGCTTTGGCTGCCAAATTTCTTCGTTCTCCTGAATATTTGACATTTCTTTAGATAAGAGGTATTGTCGCCCCAGTAGCAATGTGTGTGTGTGTGTGTGTGTGTGTGTGTGTGTGTGGATGGGTGCCAAACCACTGACCTGTTCAAGAACTAACAAATATGTCTGCCAAAGAACACATCAAAACGCCAGTAAAGAAGTTTAGCAGAGAATAAAACACAAAAACAAACACACACAGAAATACACAAACATATGTACCGGCCATGTACACAGTAACAAACAAACACACACACACACACACACGCACACACACACACACACACACATGTACATTTTTAACACAAACAAACTAATGACTGATATATAACAGGTTTCTCTCATGACTCATCATGGTCAAATGACAAACAAAAGCACTAAAACAGAAATGAGGCATAAAAAAATGACAATATTCCCATTTCATTTCTGACAATTTCACCACAAACATTCCTGACAATTGAAGGGGTCGGTGCAATATAGTGCTAACCCACACTTCTGTCAAAATTGAGTTACATGCATTTTCATAATCCTTATCCTTCACTCTAACCTCCGTGAAAATATCATATTTGAATTCAACCAATAAGATGGTAAAAAAATGCATGCATTCATGTTTTATCAATGTACAATGTATGGACTTTCCAAACATTCAACAGCGATTATCTCAAAATGAACATTGTGTGGGTTAGCACTATATTGCACCGACCCCTTCAATTTCACCACAAACATTCTCTGCCAACCCCAGAACAAGAAGTTTGTTGATTATCCTAACACAGTTATATGCAATTACAGGCTGTTGGTGCCAGGATCACAGAGATATTACAAGCATCCTTATTGTCCTAAAACTACACAAGCTGAACAAACTCATCTAAGGTCACATGCCTCTGAACCAGACAAGGAACTGAAAAGCTAGGGTATACTTCAGCACGAGACAAGAAAAGTGAGTGAGTAAAATTCATATCTGGCATTCAATACATTCATGTGACTCCAGCCATGCACAGAAGATAAAAGTACTAATGATGATAAAATTATGTGTATATATCTTCTTTCATAATGATGAAGGGGGAAAACATAAAAGTAAAATCTGTATGTTGTACCTAACTTATTTATATAGACTATGCGAGCCAACAGTGATTAGACACTGACCGCTGATTGGACTTGGCAGTTGTCTACTCCAAATGGCAGACGTTTGCATCTATACCATCAAAAATCTGTATTTTTTTCACACTTTCCAAGTCAAAGAAGAATTATCAGAAATCAACAGAAATCATGTCCATCAACACTCCATGACTTCTCGATATTTTTGTCCAATTTCGATGAAACATTTAAACATACATTGTGTTCCACTTGTTTGACTCTGCCATTTTGAAGACAAAATGGAGTTTCAAACAGATGTATCACAGTGTAACTCTCCTGCATTGTGACAAGCAGAAGTACTTAATACTTGAACATGGCATGCCATGTTCAATACCAGATGACAAGAACTCCCAAATCAAGTCTTTGGTGATCTATTAGAGACATAAATGATAACATTGGTAATCATCTATCGATTGTCGCCCTGCTATGTACATGTACAATGAAAGACTAGAATATCGTAACTACTGAACAGCTCTACTATCAAACATGAATGATCAATCCACTCCCTTCTGTACATACATTCCACATGTATGGCTCCTTCAATTCTTAAAAATAAAACAAAAACAAAAACAAGAGTTAATTAATTTTTTTTTTTTTTGGGGGGGGGGGGCTAATAAAATACTACTGCAATACTCCTTAATACAGCTGTATATGATGAAACCTTTTTGTTTTATTTTTCCTACTTCAAGAGGAATGGGCAGGAGTAATAAATGTGAACATTTATCACTGTATTTAAAGCTCCAATTTACATTAATTTATCCATGTTTAATTTTCTTCTTCTTTTCTACATGCAATGAAGTCTATCGGGTTTCAGGGCAAAAATGAGGTAAGTCCACACAGGGATATGCTATTAGATGATCAAAGGCTGATGTGTTGGGGAATCTTCTCTTCCAAATGTTTCTGCATGAATGCAGCCTTGTACCATGCGCAACGTATCTATTTGCATAATGTTTCCTTGGAGGCACCTACTCTACAGCAGCAAGACTGCAATCATCCCAAAGTCCTTGAAAAAGTAACAAAGATCTTCCATTCATGTGTATAACCAGACATATTCTGGTCTTGGATGCATGATGCTTCGGTGTTCAATTAGCAAGAGGTTCATAATTCTTTCTTTTTTCTTTTGTCATTCAGAAAAGAGTGGTGGTAGAGATAAACAGCTGGGCTATAAGACTCTTAGCTCTGGGAAGTACGTTCAACATTTTTCCTAAACTGCTAACACTGACTTATCTCATGGATAACTATCTTCAAGTTAACCTTCAAGATAGCTATCAACGAGTGTGTCAACACAGTGCTTAACTACGGTGCTTAGTAATTCTTGAATATACTGTAGCTATCCTCGAGGTTAAGGATCACCGTCTAAGCGTGACTACCACTGCAATGTCAGGCGGGTCTCTGGTATGTTTTTTGATTGTCAGGAAAAGTGTTCATTCTAAAGGTATGCATAAACTGCATATGCTGGTAATTACGTAGGCCCTGTTGCACAAAACACACAATCAAACATAAGTCCAGCATCAGTCAGTAAGAATTGAGTATTCAGAGACTAAAGTTTGATTTTCTAACTTCAGTTTGATCACAATTTTTACGAAACAGGGTCCTGGGCCGTGTTTTATGAAGAGTTATAATTGATTATGCAGTTGATTGTTATCACAATCTATGGCAGCCTGTGTAGTAAGGGATTTTACAATCGATTATATCTTTTGATAATACAGGCCCCTGGCCTTATAAAGCCTACACTGTTGTATTACGCTACCCTGACATACACCTGCCTCTGCAGGATTATGCCACATTCAATTTTACTAGCACAGTGTAGTGCCACGCTCATGTTTGCTAGCAACTGTGATACATGTACAATCCATGTCGGTGGCCTGCTGATCTTTGCAGACTGCACCTCATGCACGATTGATTATTCACGTGTTGGAATTATAGTAATCATTGTGAACTATATCAGTTTGACTTGTTTGTCCATTGTTAAGAATCAAGAATTAAACCCCCCCAAAAAGAGTTTTTTTTTAGTTGATTTTTCTCGCCTAAATCAAGCTTTAGCATCAGCCAAACATCGGAAGAGACACTTTTCCCACGTCTACATCCTAGACTTGCATCCCTGGAACTAAGCATTGTAAACAAACCAGCACAAATGGAAGAGTATTCTATCTTTCATATCAGCCCTCTGGAATACACAATGATACAGGAAGCATGCGGATTTTACAACCTCTCTTGTTTATGTTCCGATGTTGCTTTAAATACTAGAAGGCAACACTAATTTTTCAGGCATTTTTTGAAACCACATAGCATGTAGGACCTACACTGACACCAGATATAATTTAAAAAAAAAAATCACTTCTGGTAGAAAATGAATGATAAGGTTTTTGTTTTGTTTTGTTTTTTAACTAAATACATTGTACAAACTAACAGACCTTTAAGATTGAAGAAAACTTATTGCCTACACAGGAATATCACAGGCATATATTGTACTACATTTCGAACTTCCAATATTTTTTCTGTGAACATATCCATCACTTCACGGAAGTCACTTTTCTACTTTTTTTTGTTGTTGTTGTTGTTGCTGCCTCACTCTTTTTTTTTTATAAAAACTTCAATAAATTACACCAATAAATTACAAGAACTAAAAACCATGCATGGTAAATTGTACATGATGTAGTATACAAATTTCACAAAAAATACATGAAAAATTCATCGTATCAAATGGATACAGTTTCAAATTGAAAGCTACTGCGTACTTGACACTTCCCTCAAACATTTCAGATTCTGATAAAATGCTGTCTGTCCAAGAAAAAGGGTGCTGAAGGAAATTGCTTTTCTGAGAATTCATTCACTTTCAAAAATCCTTCCAGTCCACCAAAATATGCAGCAGGATAGGTGATAAAACCAATAACAGGAAAATCATTCCGGCAGGACCATATTTCCTCATATATACACAAAGATTGTCAAAGAAAGCAAGGTTTTTATCTCTTCTGGTATCTATCGATCTGTGTTGATTTCACACAGTTTTATGATTAAAAATTCGTGGGACTTTCTAAGCCTGACTACACACAAACAAAGTAAGCTTTTTAAATGAATACTTGCAACCAACCTATTCATGGACATCGATCTATGAAAGGTCTTGATGACTAAACAGAGCATAAATAAAAAATTAAAAAGTGTATATAATTTCAACCAGAGAGCAAAAAGTGTCATCATGCTATGCACACTTGCAGAGTAGGAAATTAAAAACACAAACAAAAAAATGGAACACTAATAAATGAATTTCTCATTTCTCATATTAGTAAACTTAAGAGCAAAAAAAAAAAAATAATAATCATGAATGAATAAATGAAGGTAATTATCAATATCTGCATAGCTAGGTTTTTCATGGGCCAAATATGTGTTTCATTTAAATAGCACTATTACAATTAATTCATTGAAAATATATATTGCCAATTCAATTGTATTATTGCATTCAATTTATGAATGAATATGAGAGTATAGAAAACGAAGAGTTGCGAGTTAAATGCTCTACACGACAAATTTGCATGCATAAATAACAAACATATCTCATTGTCCACATGATTCTATCAAGTAAGAAAGATTACTTCAGACAGCTTTAATTCTGCCATGAAAAGTACAATTCTGCTGGAGACATTGAGTAGAAAATGCTTGGTAATTCTTGCAAGTCTCATAAAAAGTGTAAAACATGGCCTATCTTGGCTGGTGCGTTTGTGTCAAAGGTACTTAAATAGCTCTGTTACTGCAATTTCAATATGTTGATTTACAGTAAATAGATGAAAGGTTACATGCACTTGTACAAAGTCTGAAACATGGAAAATGACTGCTCTTATAGGACTACAACAACTGACCAAAAAAAAAAAAAAAAACCAAATTAGAATGATTTCTTTCATATTATCGCCTGAGAAGACCTTCAATGGTGAGTTGTTACAAAACTTCACAAAACTCATTTCCTAGGGTACAGCACCTGTACTAGGGGCAAGACTGGTGATCCCTTCTCTTGACAGTGTGGCAGCCTCATCGCCTGAAGCCTGGTACATGACTGGGGTTGAGAGAGTGGTAACCCTGGGGATGAGGAGACTGGCTAGGGAAGTAGGAATTGCCACTGCCGACCTGCAAGAATCAGGGAAATGGGAAAAGTATGTAGCAAGGGAGACAGAGAAAACATGGGGTACACCTTAACAACTCCTTAGGAACTAAATTAGCACACACAAAAAAATAATAAATAAATAAATAAATAAATAAATAAATAATCAATTAATGAATAATAATTACAACTTGGTATATGTAATGTTTAATGTATTACATGATACAAAAGTGCATCAGACACCACATGTCATAATGCCTCTATTACCTCCACCAAGGAAGGAGGAGGTTAAGTGATCATTGGCATTGGTTTGTCTGTTTGCAAAATAACTCAAAAATTTGTGAACTCAAAAAGTATTGTGCCGGAAAAGTCAACAATGACACAAGGAATGGATGATTAAATTTTGGTAGTGAACAGGAGTGAACAGGAATTTTCATGGATTTTTTGAAGGATTTTCTATTTCTTGGCATCTTGGGACTTCTAGCTACACGTTCTTGAGATAAACATATGCGCACTAAAGCACATGCTCTGCTGATGACGTAAACAGAAGGTTGGCTGGCTTGGCAGAGGTCTGCACTCTCCGAGTGCTTTTCCAGTTTCATATCATACAACACCACTTTTAATACTTCAAAACTACATATCAGATAACACTGACATTGATACAATAAGCAATAGCTAAATAGTGTACAATTTTGTTGGAGGTAATTCAAAAACGGAAGCATAAATCTGTTTCACTAAATTCAAGATAAATTCTCAAGTTAGGGTTCAGATTCTGCTCTAGTTTCAACCCTCTTTACAAAACTGTAACTTTGCACAGGGGTCATTTGGTGTGTATGGGAGTGTGTGGTTATGGCCAGGGCTTGAATGCTTTATTATTTATTTGACACCACAAACAAAGATGGGTGAAAATTGCAAATGCCTGTAGGAGAGGGCACTGCACATGTGCTGTGACATAAAGACTAAAATGAAGATTTTGTCTTTGGAACAAGTGGAACTCACCTGGTAAGTCATGCTGGTGGCTGCAGGTTGCTGTGAGAGGGAAGGGTTGTACTGCTGGGGGTACATAGATGGGGTGTATCTTGGGTCCATGCCCGGTGCTATGGCTGATCCGTAGGCAGACTGCTCAAGGTATGGGTTTCTACCCAGCATACCCATGTCAGACTGCCCCATCCTGCCCATGGGGTCTGGGATGGGGCCCTGTCTGCCCTGCAGAAGGGTGCGTAGGTGAGAGGGGTTGCTCAGGCCCGGGTAGGAGGAGGGCAAGGTCTGGCTGGCCGGGATCGGGTGGTGGAGCTGGCTGGCGTAGAGTGACGGTTGTGGCTGGTTGAAGGCTGAGGAGCGGTGCGAGGACAGCGGGTGGATGCTGCTCCCTGGTGTCAGGCGACCTGTTGAGTTGAAGATGTCCCCCTTGGGGTTGACAGTGGTAGGGAAGGGTGACGTGTGACCAGCCCTCATGGGATCATAGGGAATGTCTTTCCTACCAGGTAGCACCTGCCCACTGTAACCTTGGTAAGTGGGGTTTTCCATACCAGAGGAGTTGGGACCACCAAAGTGACTTGGCAATCCTGGAGTAGGGACATGCTGCGTAGACAAGCCACTATAACCGGCATAGCCTGAAGGAATGGCACTAGGCATAGGACTGTGTGAGGGAATCCGGAAAGAACTTCCTGGTCTTGAGTTACTATCGGTCAACGGCTTTGGCTGGATGTTGGATGCAGTGGCATCTGAACTTGGTCTCAGAGGATCCCCAACACTCCTTGTAGGTGAGGCCATACTCCGTAGGAGCTCTGTGGCTGTAGTACTGCTACCATGGTGAGCATTGGGACTCCCTTGAGACGCCAACCGCTGCAAGGATCCTGAAATCGGAGCTTCTTGCTGACCAGCTGAAGAGGGTACAGTGCTGGGTTGGTTACTGCTCTGTGTAACATGAGGAATCTGTGGAGGACTCTGAACTTTCTCGCCAATATTTGGTTGGCCATGGCTGCCTCCTGAAGGCGAGTCCACAGCTAGAGGGTGCCACAGCTTTGTGGGTTGCTGCTGTTCAACATCTCTTGGAGGGACACCCCATGGGGAGCTAGCTCCTATTGAATGGGTTGGCACTCCAGTACCATGTAAAGGGGGATAGTGATGAGAATGGCTTTGGGAATGATTGCCAGGTGGAACCTGACTGTGAGGATGCATTTGATGCTGGTTTGACGAATAGCCACTTGATGAATGCATTGGAATGTTTTCATGAGTTCTTTGATCTAGGTTACCAGTCACCTGTGGTTGCAGCGAGCTTCCCTGAGTTAGTGGTCCTTGCACTTCCTGCGCCACTTGTGGCACCCCCGCCTTTAAGGGTGGAACAGCCTGTGTTGCACTGTTGGGCTTATTGCTTTGTTCATTTGGTGGACTGTACCACTGGGACTGGAGGGGAGGGGGCCGACGTGCATTGAGATCTATCATCCCTTGGTACGATCCCTGGTTAGTATTTGATTGTACAGCTGTATTCCTTTCAGCCACTGGCTGCACAGCTAAAGGTTCAGGACCCTGCGCGACACCGTGGTGAACACCAGTTTGGGTCAAGTGTTTGTCGGCATATACATTTTTATCCAAACCTCTGTCTGAATGAGGTTGTCCAGAGACATCTTGCACTGGTGCTGAACTAGCATTTGTTACCTTAGGATGAGGAGAGAACTGTGCATTTCTCTCCTCATTGCCTGCTGTACCATGAGTTCTGCTCCTGTCCCCAGCAGTCTCTCTATCCTGCAATGACTTGGTTTGATTGTTTAAGTGTCCAACAGTACTTTGTCTCAGAGGCGTGCCCACCATTGGAGGTACATGTGCTCTCGGTTTGTCTACGTTCTCCATGTACCTGGCACTGGAGGTCGGCATGTAGCCCTGTCCTCCCCTGGGTTCACCCATGAAAGTCTTTTCCACTGGCCCTGTGGATGCTGCGCCTGTTCCAGCTGAGCTAGAGAGGGACCCAGCTACTGCATTGCTTGCCGACTCTCCAACAACTGCCCCGGGTACACTGCTATTCTTTTTATTGATGCTTCCCTCGTCATCTTCATCACCAGCAAGCAGTTTCTCTCTTGATGAAGACACTCCCTTGCCTTTCACGAGAATATCTTTCACACCACGCATGTCCCCATCGGTATCCTCATCGCTATCATTTCCCCCCTCATCATCACCATCATTTTCATCCTTGATGTCTGGTTTCCACTTTGAGGAACCCTTAGCACCTCTCTTACACCTTTTGATATCGACATAATCTTCAGAGTGATACGATGCTGGACTCGCACAGGGACTTGGACTTGACGACGGATGTTCCTTGTTTGCCGATGTGTTGTCTTCATCCTCCTTGACCTTCTTCCGCATCCTGCCATCATGGGAACTCTGCGAATCCGTTTCTTCTTCATCCTGTGAGTCCGTGAAGACAGGCTTTGACACGGGCGGGCCGCGGCAGTTGGCGTTCTTCTTACGAAAATTGGGGAACTGCTTCTTCAGTGCTCGGCGGAAGCATGCCTCCACCTTTCTTGCCATCATAGTGTATTCTGTCCAGACCAAGATATTAAAAAACAGGCACATGTGAGTCAAATAGTCAAACATACATGTAGAACAACTCACCTGAAGCCATCTACATTATACACCTGGTGAAATTTCAAAAGTATCACCAAAGGGTGAACTTACTTTGCCATTGGATCAAAAAGTTTTCATTTTTCAGAACTGGTTCTTCAGTCTGGCCTTTTCTGGATTCTACTAATTCAGTGCTGTCAATATTAAGTTTCTTAAGAGGGAGTAATACACTACAATATCACGCTAAACTTCATCCATAGCCTGTAATTTCACCTACAAAATTAACAATACAGTGAAACCCCGTTAAAACAAGTCCAGTTATAACGAGGTACCACTTATAACGAGGTGATCGCGTCGGTTCCGTTTTCCTTTGCGTGTAAACCTATGGCAGAACGAATCAGTTGTAACAAGTTCGGTTATAACGAGTTCGGCTATAACAAGATTCTGGTTATAACGAGGACAATTTCGGTGCATCATGACAAAGAAAAACATAAGCAATCTGATCGGATATAACAAGGTTCCATTTCTTGACTTGCCGCTTTCAAGCACGCCAGAAACGAAAAACATTGAAAACCGAATTCACGCTATCCGTGTCTCTTTCCCGTTTTGTAGAGTACAGTTCCTTCCATGTTTTCTTCTAACCCACGCGATAAGACAAAAGAATACCTTCCGATGTCCCGTAGTTATTGAATATATTCATTTGATTTTCTTTTTCGCGAGATACATGTGCATGATTGAACGTCAGACCACACCGCAAAGAGACAGAAAAAAAATATAACGCATTCAAAAACTTTTCATGTAGCGACACTCGTGGCCAAGAATAGACAATTGGAATGCAAATTTAACTCATCATTATATCCTTTCCATTTTTAGTTCCGACTTACACTTGTTTTGCTGGTTACTAAATATGAGTGTGTATGATTAGAGCCGAAATAATTGACGAAATCAACGCGATCCCTCCGGGTGACTATAGCGTAAAAATATTTGAATAACGCATGTTTATAATCTACTTAAAGAAGTCGGTATTCAGAAAAAGAAACAATGCATTTAAGAGTTTGAATAGATTTGGCTTTGTTCATTATCATTTAACAAATGATAATGTAAATATGAGTGTTTATGATTAAAGCCGAAATAATTAATGAAATCAACGCGATCCCACCGGGTGACCGTAGCATACGAATAGTTGAATATCGCATGTTAATCTAATTGAGTTGGTGTTCGGAAAGAGAAACAAACGCTTTCAACAGTTTGAATAGATCTGGGTTTATTCATTATCAATATCTTTTAACACTGAATTAAATTTTCACGATGAAGATTTTTCTTTCTTTCAGAATGGTCTACGAGGTACAGATTTGCGTAAAAAGGATCACAACCTTCCAAATTCGCTGGAGCATATTTTACAAGAACAGATGTACAAAACGCAACGAGATTTTCGGAAGAAAAATAATGAACGCATTTTTAATCCATTCGGGCACAAAGATCATACATTGTATAAGATTACAGCTGAAATGATTCATGAAATCATCGCATCCCCGCTGGGCACCAACAGCGTAAAATACCTCGAAAGTTACGGTAAACAACGTATGTACAATGTATGTTACTCTATTTTTGCTGGTGTTTCAAATGCATTTTATACAATATGGTTTTATTCCTTGTCATCTTACACTCTATTTCACAAATGAAAAATATCATTCTTTCGGAATGGTTCAATACAAGAGGAAGAGACAGGTGTAGAAAGAATCACAAATATAATATAGGCCTACTTGTCTTATAAACATAAAACATAATGTGCAACTTTTATGCAAAGAGATTTTCAGAAGAAAAATAAAGAATTAACGCATTTCAACCCCTACTTTTTTTGTCTTTATTTTTTGTATCAATTCACAAATAATTTCCCTTTATTCTCTCAATAATAATGATCCATAATTGTGTAATAACAACGCAAAGGATGTTCTTAAGTTTGATTGATGGGTATATGACGTCTTGCTTTAATATGTTTTTCTTTGTTTATGATGTGTATGGTTATAACAAGGTACCGGTTATAACGAGGTAATATCGCCGGTCCCATGGACCTCGTTATGTTATAAAGGGTTTCACTGTACATAATTACAGCACATGCACATGCTTGAAAGGACAATCGACACAACTGATTTATTGCATATTTTAACAATCATACTCTTTTTCTCTCCTAGTAGAACAGGTATTTACTGTATATATCTATTCCTGAAGTCATGGGAACAACCATAATTCATTCAGACTGTACAGATACTACAAATGTATGCTACACACTATAAAATACTACAATATTCAAGTCAAGCAGAGCATTATACAAGATAAAACTTCACAGGCAAAGGTCCCAAAACAACATTGATAATATTGTGACTGAGAGCGCAGTGTTGTTGTAACAGTACTGGGGACATATTTTGGGGGCATGAAAAGGCTACATAACGACTATTGAACATTGACAAAATGAACTTTCTCTGTCCTCTGTACCCAAACAAGAATAGCAGGCACTCTGAGAAGGCTGCCAATATTTGCATACTGTATCAAATATAACAGCAGTGCCATAGAGGAATAAGGGAGATACTAAAGTGTTACATGCATCTCAAAAGGCAAAGATAGTTTGCAAATCACAGGGGCTTTATAGTCTCGTTTAACAATATCAAAGGTAACGGTTTTAGGGAGCTTCCTGCAGAATCATTGAGACTTGACAGCTCCTTCATAATGTCAAAGATCATACCCCAAAATTTTCTCTTTTTATTTTCTTTTTTCATTCTTTCTTCTTTTTCTTCTTTGTTTCTTCTTCTTTTTTTTTTTTTTGCTCATGGTTGTCTTACATCAGTTCTTACTTACATTGTGCTTTGAGGTTTTACCTGTAATAAGTAGTTCAAGTGAATAAAGTGAGTATTGGCCTCACTCTCATATCATGCAGCATGCAGGGCTTTAGACAGAGTAGAGAACTCGCCTCATTAACAGAGAGCTTTGTAGCGCACATGGATTAAACCATTTCTTTCGCAATTCTCCAAGAACCTTTAATTGCCATCGAACCATGCAAAATATTGATCGAGATATGAATTAGAGTGTGCGCTAGGATCATAAAATTTTTTTCTTATTCACTATAAGGGCCTCTGAATGAGGTCAGCAAAGGTCAAAATCTAGTGAGCTAAGCCTCGATTGCTGTGCAAAGTGATGGGTTGAAACAAAGTACAATGCACAGCAATCACGCCAGTTGAGAGTTTGGTGTGTAGATGTCAACTTACCACTTTTACGCCCGTTGTACTGAACACAGTTCTGGAAAATTAAGTCCATGTCACTCACAAACTGAAAGATATGATAATTTAAAGTGGAAAATCTGGAGTCATCATTGAAACTGTAAATCATCAGATGAAGAAATGATTACATATGCTACAGCACCATACCACTGCATTTCACGACATCTCAAAACAGTTACTTTATAATAAATACAATGAAAAGTGCACAATACTTCTGTAAAGCAAAGGCCCACTTTACCCAAGCCGACAAGGTTACTTTGCAGACTAACTGAATTTATTGCAGGGAAAAGAGCAGAATTTGGGAATGAAGTATTCAAAAAACAAGAATCAATCTTTTGAAGGCACTCAGTTTGGTAACACACAATAATAAAAGGTTACTGCTGAAATGTGTCAAATGCGACATGAAGAATGGACTAAAGTGTTCATAGTTACAATTTGAGTCACAGAATGCAAAATTGTTAATGGTTCCTTTGCACACTTCACAGACTATAAATACCCTGATCACTGGATACATTATTTCCAACTAGCACTGACAGTGCTCACTCTCCACTCCCTGGGGAGCATTCCAGCACGTAGAAAAATCCTCATAGAAAGCCGTGAACAGATAGCGGGGCCGCTGATTGGCTGATCGCTCGGCCGTCCGCTTCCCCGCAAAGCGCGTTGTGTGAGATTCACTACTCCGTGGATTGTTGTGGTGTACACAATGCCTTGCACTCAACATGCGTGCTTGCTGTCATGTTATGTAGCGGTCATGGCGGCGAGCTCAGCTGAAGAACTCCCGAGTACACGTACGCTACACAAACCGCACAATATGGCGACCAATTTGCATTGTGAGCTTCTTATGTGTGTCACTCCACACCCGTACATGTCACTACCATACAAATCGCATGTATTGATACACACACACCAAAGAACACATCGAACTACTTCACAAATTCATACGTTAAAATCATGTAAAACAATGACTTATCAAATCTCAAATACAACGATAGCTTCTCTGAATACATGGCTACACCGATGGAGGAAAATCTGTTGCCAAAAGTCGAAAACTTGATGTAAAAATACCGAGTTTAGTATTAAACTGTTCGGTCGATCGCGCTGGAAATTGTCGCACACTTATGTCATAACGTTGTGGAAAAATATGTAAATGACATGGGTAAAGAGCCGAATGACGATGCAGCTTTGGTGTAGCTCCAATTCATGAATGAAAAAATGACATCATGCCAACACGAGCAAGCATAATAGCGAATCGCGCATGCGCGGCAGTCGAACAAATTCTTCTACGTGTCCAGCCAGTCACCATTTCACTGATGTGCACATGCTGATCAGCCAACATAAACATTTTCATCCTACCAGGTACCCATTCATAAATACGTTACTCCTGGATGGTGAGCAGCAAAGTGAACAAAGTGCCCTGGGCAAATGTGCCATGCTTTGTGGGGCTTGAACCCACACTCTTGTGATTCTGGGACGAGTGCTCCTATCCATTCAGCCGTGACACTTCTACAGAGTAGAGAACTCACCTCATTAACAGAGTGGTACATCTTCTCCTCCACCTTAAGATCCATGGTGGCAATGTCCATGGGAGCCTTGATGATGCTGTAGTAGTTTGGGGCATAGGATTCCTGCACTGGCTCGATAAAGGGCCAAGCCTCATGGTGGCTCTTGGTTGTCTCCAACACTGCAGAAATAGGAACAAAATAAACAATTACATGTGATGTTTCTATCTCTTGAACAATAGCCCAGATTCTACAATGCAGGTGAGTTTCCCATTATTGGTCGAGTGTATTTTTCATGATAAAAACCAGGTCTACCTGGTCAAGGGGGGCAGGAGGTGTCCTATGTTGTTGCTTTTTAACGCATGATTAAGACCTCCCATCATTTCTGACTGAAAAATAGACATTATCTGGCTCAAAAGTAGGAATCAAAGAGCAGTTCCCATCACAGATTGTAGTAAATTATCAACAACAACAAAACAAGAACAAAACAACAACAACAAAAAACATCGGAAACTCCTACTGAAAAAAAAAAGCTGGGAATGATCAAAACTGAGATTCTTCCTTCCAAGTTATGAAAAAGTTGGGAAGTCTGCATAATTTATTTGATTATATCTTCCCTCCCCCTACCCACCTTCAGCTCATGACAGTTACATGTACCAAGGCTGCACTACATTACTGGGTGGGGGGAGGGGTTCATAAAAAATCAAAGTCTAACTTAGGATTTGAGATCGGTTGAAAATTATGGTAGGCCATTGGTTTCTCATTTTGGTTTATCTCATGTCTTAAAAATTCACTTCAAATTGTTATCAAAATGTACAGATTTTTTTCCCCATTACTTTACTTTGTTGATTAATGCCTGCATGAAAAAAATCTCAAAAATTTTCATTCTTAAATGAAAGTTAGAATATTATTGAAGTCACAAACAGCCTACCATAATTTTAAGTTGATCTTAAAATTTATGATCTACTTAAATTCTTTGTGAAACATCAACCAGGAGGACTTTGTGAAACATCAACCAGGAGGACTCCTCTCACCCTTAGCAAAGCTGTTCCTCAGCTTCTCCTTCTCCTGCTCAGCTTGGACCTGACTTCGGCTGCTCCGCGTGGTTCGCCCGATGCCCAGGTCGTAGGGCACTGCGCTGCTGGAGTTGGGGTCATCCGAAAGCTCGGGAGAGGCATTCTTGGCACGCAACCGGGCCCGCATGGAACGCTCTGCGATTTCATTAGTGAGAGAAAAATTAGTAGATTAATGCAGGTTTTCTTTTGAGTTTCAGTTTTCAAACACGAAGTAGCGGTACTGGAAAAAAAAAAAAAAAGAAGAAAAAGAGAATGGTCAGTCGCCTAAAAAATGGCGACTAGTTCATCATCATGCTCAGAAGATTTCAGCCCTATCTCTTGCCTATGAAAATGGCAAGTCAACTTAAAACTACCAGGAACACAGTATTTTTTCACCCAGAAATTCTGAAATCCGTCTGCTCATAGTTGCTATATTTGCATTTTTTTTTTATAGTTAAGATATCAATAAATTGATATCTGAACTGAAAATGAATACATCACTTTTCGCAACGGGAATCTCTAACACAGACCTTTGCACATTTGAATTGAGCTTCACAGAAACAATTACACATTCATTTGGGAAAAGTGATGTTACACAAAGATTTTGACCCCCCCCCCCCCTCGACGTTTTGCGCCATGATTCCACAACACGCAATGATTTTGCCGCGTCGTTTCATGACTTTTTTCATTGAAGTCTCCCGCATATTTTGAGACCAAATTTACAAATATTTGCAATGTCCGGGTACACTGTTCTGAAGTTACGTAATGTTTTGCGTATGCATGTCAACCCAAAAACGGCTCAAATTCATGATATCGTGTGCAAATCCAATGCAAATTGTGTTTTTTTGTTAAATTGATATTAATTAGATTATTTCAACTTTTAACCTTAGAAATTAATCAATTCTAATGTAAATAAGTTTGAAAAAGTGCCCGCAACAAATTTTGGCCAAAAAAGAATAGGAAACAAAAGGTCGAAAAAAACAATAAAATACATAAGAAATTAACAAAACAATAACAAACAAAAGAAATTGATTTTGATTTTGCTATTTTTTTAAAGAAAATTGTTTGATGTGTCTTGAGGAACTCTGACACAACAATTTAGGGATCCTTCAGTCATTTTAATGGAATTATAGGTGAAAATATGATTTCATGTGTAAATTTGCATAATTAATTTACTAAAAATAGAAAACCAATATTTTTCTATTGTATGACCATGCAATCTTGTAGTTGACATCCGGCTCTATCTTCAGGCAAAATTTTGCGGCGATCGGCGGCCGAGATCTGAAGGGGGGGTCAATTTACCCCCAGTAAAAACTTGGTCTCAAATAGCCCAGTTAAAAATAGGGTTAAATGGATGGATGGCATTTTATAAGAGAGCATGTATAGATTAGAGGACTTCTACTTTACTTTTGAAACTTTTATAAAAGTCTATGCACTGAGTAATTTTCAAGGTATAGAGAAAAAGTATAATTTCAGTATCACATAGTAAAACAGCATTTTAACCTGGCCTTTGACCCTTGACCTTTGACCCTATGACCCTAGAATTCCCAAGAAAATCACTGCCAGATAGAACATGCATTAATAATTATGTACTAAGTTTTATGATGATATCTTGAGTCACTGTCGAGATATGGAGGAAGAGCTGAAATTTAGCCCTTTTACTTGACCTTTGACCTTTTGAATTTGACCTTTAGGCAAGAAACTTCCCAGAGAATACCTACTGGGTAATACACGTACGCATTAAGTTTCAAGAAAAATCATGCAGGCACTGCATTTTAAACATGATGGAAAAAGTGAAATTTTGAGGAGTTGACCATGACCTTTGACCCCTGAATTCCCTAGATAGTCTATGCCAGTTGGTACATGCCTATGTACTTTGTTCCATGAAGATGCATCGAGCCCTTTCCAAGATATGGAGAAAAAGTGAAATTTTAACATTTCCATTTGACCTTTGACTTTCGAACTTTGACCTCATGACCCAAAACTCTCAGTAGAGAATCTTAATCGGGTATATACACTAAGTTTCAAGAAAATACCTTTAGGTATTACATAAATATGGAGGAAATAGTGAAATTGTGAGCATTTGACCTTGAACTTTGACCTTGAGCATGTGCACCCACAAGTTGATAGGCACAACTTCACCCACTCACACATACACATGCCAAGTTTCATTAGGATACCTCCAACTGTTTTTCAGTACCGGTAATGCTGTCCACAAAATCGATTACAGATGGAAGGACGGACAGACGGAAGGAAGGACGGACAGACGGACAACCCGAAAACATGCCTCCGGCGACACTTCATGGCAGAGGCATTGAATAAAAAAAAAAAAAAAACTTCCTGACAACAGGAGGATAATGGAGAGAATTACAGTGTGAATACTAACCAAATTAAGAAGTAATTCTGTATACAGAAACAAAAGGGTGTCGCATTGAATACATAATACATATACAGTATGAGACAACCATGCATATTCCAAGGGTACGGTTCATCAAAGCAAAGTTTGTTTGTTTTTTCTCCCTCTCTTACATTTTTTTTTGTTTGTTTTACATAAAGAGTAGAAAGTGACTCACCTCTCCTCTGCTGATCATATTTCTCTGCAGCTGCCTTTTCCTCGCTCTTAACTTTCTCCTCCTCCTCGTCTTCCTCCTCCTCCTCTTCGCCATCTTTTCTTTCATCCTCCCCATTCTCAGCCACCTCCTCCTCATCATCGTCATCCTCGTCATCTTCCTCTTCCTCCTCCTCGTCTTCGTTTTCAGCATATTCACCCTGTCTGCGGTTTCTCCTCCGTAGAGATATCTTCCGCGAAGCCTCGGCAGCTTCTGCTTTGGCCGCCTCTTCACACTGGGCGAGTACTTTCAACCTTGCCTGGTGGTGGAATATATTCATTACACAACTCTTCTGCAAACTCCTGAAACATGGTCCTTGGCCAACACTGGACTGAAGTCCATTCACAGTGGTGATTTCTTTTTCTTTTTCTTTTTTTTCTTTTTTGATGACTTTATGGGCCTCACTCACAGGGCAAGATATTTGGGAACAAATTCAGTAACAATTCACATGTTTGCTGCAGTCTGGGGCAAAAAGATGTTTTTTATGCCCTGGGAATTTCAAGGGACATTGTTTCACACTGGCAGATACCTACAACTGATAGCACAATGTAGGTACCAAGGGTTATGACAGCATTATGGTCAATGTGTGTTCACCTCATATTTCAATCGTTGCATCTACACACTTCAGACTTGCATTTTAGTCTTCTGATACTACCAATGTATACAGGCCAACTCTTGGCAAACGTTTCAGCTTAAAAGTTATGCCTTCTACCTCAAAGAGATCAAAAAAATACAGCATAAAAAAAGAAAAATATATGTAAAAACATCCTTGCAGAAAAACCTCAATTCTACCTTGTGTTGAGTTCTAAGACAAAGGAATAGTTCAGACAGATACCTCAAACATGCTTTTCCAATATCAAGAGTAATGGACGTGTGGAAGTTCGGTGCGTATTGCAAATTGCTCGATACAGGGGACTTCTGCCCTTTGGTAGGAAATGACAATTCAGAGAGTTTTCAGCCTCTCAACTTACCTCTTCCTCCTGTTTAACCTTGAGGTCAGCAATTCTTCCCGACGTTCTCCTTGGCACCATCTCTTGCAGTTTGCGCCGCAAGGCTCGCTCCTGGATTTGATATTATGAACGTGATGACAACACGTTATTGCTAGCACTATAATACTACTATTACACTTTTCAACATTACTCCATCATTATTATGGTCATTAATATGAGTAATATTCTTCAAGAATCATTACTCTTATTATCATTGTTACAATAATAGTTATTTAATAGCATTTCCATTAGTATCTGCAGTAGCAGTACCTGTATCATTTATATCACTATAATCACCACCATCATCAGCATAACGAAAATCGTCTGCAGATTTATACCGAACAAAGTCAACCTTGCTAAAGTCAAATCTATTTGGATTGAAGAAATAGCTTCGACTTAGAGAAAATTTGACTTTTGAGTGATAAAAATCAATGGAATATAAAGAGAAAAGGACTTGAAAAGACTTCGACTTAGGCAATTATTCGACTTATGCGAGGTTGACTTAACCCATTGAGGATGGGCTGATATTGCTACAACACACATTTCCCATACACACTTGACCGAGTATACTCGGGACTCGTCCTCAACAGGTTAAGGTCGACTGTACGCGTGAATTGTTTTCACCATGGAATTAGCACACAAGTCGTCAACTCACCTTTGCGGCAAAAATGTTGTGGATGTCATCAAGGAAGTCCTCTGTCAGCACCAGGTAGAGCTCCCTCTCACACTTGTTCCTGGATTTCTTGAAGGATTCTGCCAGACGGTGCCAGTCCTCCTCGGTGTGGCAGACAAGGTGCCAGCGACACGTCTCTGGCTCCTCTTCCTCACTCGAGCTGGAGCTGTCGTCGGACTCAACGGACAGCATCTTCTCCAGGAGCAGCAGTGCCTGCAGCTCTCGCAGGGCTTCCTTCTCCTCCCCGTCACTCTCCTGCGAGGACACTTTCGACGACTTCTTGGGGGCTGCCTTAGGTGTGGCTCCCTTCTTTGCAGGAGCTTTGCGTCCCTTGGTGGCTGTCTTTGATGAGGGTTCCTCTTGGGAGCTCTGGACAGAGGTATCAGCACCCTCTTGGGAAGCCTTCGCAGGGCTCCTGCTGGAGTTCCTGCAGGCCTTGCTGTCCTTCTTGGCTGCAGTTTTGGCCTTAGAGGTCTGCCTGGCCTTGCTTGACCCCTTGGCAGTTTTGGATGCACCAGTGTGCTCATCCTGGGATGCCTCTGGCTCTTCTTGGCTCTCTTGAGAGGAGGCCTTGGCTGGTTTCTTGGAGGGTTTTGGTTTTACAGCCTTCGCACTCATCTTTGCCTTCTTGGAGCCTGCCTTGGTTTTGTTGATCTCCCCTTCCTCTTCTGTCTGGGAGTTTGTTCCTGTAGCATTCTTACCCTTTGCTTTCTTGCTTTCTTTTCTCTTACCTTTGGGACCCTTTCCCTCCATGTCCCTGTCACTTTGACTTTCCACTGATGCCTGTTTCTTGAGCTTTTGGGGAGTACTCCTTCTTGTGACTGGACCTGAAGCAGTTGCCTTCTCTTCCCTTGTGGTCTCTTTCCCTTTCTCTTGCACAGGGTCAACCTTCCCTTTGGGCAGTGTTTCATCAGCTGTATCACTCTCAGTTTCAGTAATGATCTCTTTACTCTTGATCTCTCTTCTCTTTACTCTTCTCTTCCTTGGCTTTCCTTCCTGCTCGTCACCACTTTCTGACTTCTTTGCGGTATCCTTCTTCCTGTTGGATTTTGCATTGGATGCAACACCCTCTTTATCTTCATCTTGTGACATATTCTCCTTTTTAACCTTCTTCTTCTGCCCCTTCTTATTCTTGCTGGAATCCATCTCACTTCCACTCTGGTGTTCAACTGAAGATTCCTTCTTCAGTTTCCGCTTGACATTTTTCCCATCCTTAGCTTTATCTTTGGCCACTTCCCCTTCGCTCTCTGAGTTGGTAACAGTGGCTTTCTTGCCCTTACCCTTCTTGGCTCTTTGGCCTTTTGTCTTCTCCGACTCTGTCTCTTCCTGGCTGTGCTCCGCTTTTAGATTGGCTTCCTTTCCTTGCTTTCCCTTGTCTGATTTTACTTTCCCTCTTGCTCTTTTACCTTTTCCCATCTCCATCTCACTATCAGCACTAGTAGCTGTCTCCTCCTTCACCTTCTTAGTCGCATCACCCTTCCCAATTTTTCCTTTTGTCTTTTTTCCCTTCTTAGTTTCCCCATCATTCTGACTATCAGCACTGCTCAACAACGGCTCTTTTTTCAATCGAACTTTCGCCTTCAAAATCACTCCTTTCTTTGTCTTGACATCTTCTTCGTCACACTCCGTCTCTGTCCCCAGGTCTTCTCTCTTGGCCACCTTTCGCTTCTTCTTTTCCTTTTTTTTCGCCTTGTTACTTGAATTGCTGCCATCTTCCTCGCTCTCGGAGTCTGCATCACTTCCCGATTCCTCCTTCTTGATCTCCTCCTTCTTCACTTTCTTGGCATTTTTCTTTGCCGGCATCTTCTTGGTGCGTTTCCCATTTTCGTTGACCTCCTCAATCTCCGGCTCCTTTTCTGCCACAACCTCTTCCAATTTTCTTTTCCCCTTCAATCTACCTGCTGGGGGCTTCTCCTCTTTAGTCGTCTTCTCTTTCTCGCTTTCAGATTGCTTCTTCTTCCGCAGGTGTGTCAAAGGGATGTTGTCATCACTGCAGGTATCACTGTAATCAAATCGGAAGAAAAATGTTCATTATCCACATCAAGTTGGTTTACAGATAAGTCTGTTATGCACGATGTCAGACCTCATTTGAAAATACTGTTGTCACATCTTATTTGTGGTGCATTATCACGTCACCTATATAAAGCTGCAGAACATAAAAGGAAGAAAAATGTGCATAAAGCCAAGTTTGGCAATATAATCTTTACAGTTTTCTCATTTTTAAATTCTTTTTCAAGATATTTTCTGTGTAATGAAATAGGGCAAACTATATATCAATTTAAAGCTTGGCATCTAATGAATTCAGATCTGCCAAAAACCAACAAATCATTTTCCCAACATTTCGTTTATACCGCTTTTGTGAAGATGCAAAACATTTGCGTTAGAAGGGGGCATAGATACATCCTCTCTTTTTCATGGTTACTTCACACAAATGTGAAAACCAAGGATTTTTCTTTCTTTCTTTATGTGTGTGTGTGTGTGTATGGGGGGGGGGGGGCAGGTGTGGATGATGGTTTGTGTCACGTATTGCTATAGCCCAGGAAAATACCCAAATTTCCTTTTGTGGTTGTTTACTTGGATTTTGGCCACATCTTAATAACCCTGGAAACATCTACCATTTCAAATTGGCTGGAGAAATTACTTCAGGGTATACACATTATTTCTCTTCCTGCTGTCCCCACCCTCCCCCCCCCCCAAAAAAAAAAAAGAAAAAAAAAGGTGTAAACAAAATTATCTGACATGAAATCTTACATGAGGTAGCTGTCTTAGAAGACAAGGCATAGGAATTTATCAAATCATATCTGTCAGAGTGAAATGAAAACAAATCCTTGATCCTTGATGAGCAAAAACGGCGTGTCTTTGCTTTCTGTTCAATGTTGGACTGATCATAACTGAATTGGGACAGGAATTACATCTGTGTCATTTCAGTGCTATTACGAAACTTGTGCCTTCCAACAGTGGAGATCCAGCACATGTGTCAACATAACACAATGCAGAGTATACATTCTTACCCATCACTTTTAACGAGCAGCGGCTTCTTGGCTTTCTTTAGTCCTTTCTTGGCAAGCCGCTTCTCAAGAGCCTTCCTGGCTTTCACTGTTTCCCGCAGACGCTTTTTCTTTGCAACTTCCTTCTCTTTCTTCTTCTTTTTCTGTTCCTTTTCTCTGCATATCAAAAACAGTAACACAAGATTAAAAGTCAAATCATACATGCACAATTCATAGGCCTACTGACTACTTCAAGAAATAGAGCCATCAACAAATTAATGGAAAACAAAACTTAAGTAAATTAAAGTCTCAACAGTCTACCTTAGTAAGTAGGACTTACATTGTAATAATTATGAAAAATTACACACACTAAACTCGATATCCCAGAAAAGATAAAGCCCATGTCCTTTACAAAATCGGGCTACATATGCAATGGACACTTGCTAGTTTGAGACTCACTTTTTCTTTCTGGCTGCTTCCCGCTGTTCCATTGAGGGGGCAGGGTCTTCCTTGTACAGCCTGGTGCTGTAGAAGTACCAGTACTTGGCCCCTTTCTGGTCCGTTCCCAGAGGTTCTACCCTCAGCTGATCTCCACTATACTCCTGATAATCCCAGAAGAATAACAAAGAATTTTAGTCAGGACGAGCTGCAAAGCTAAACACATTAGGATAGTATATGCCTTCCTCAAAAGCATTCTTCAGTGGCAGATCCAGGGGGGAGCACACCGGGTGTGCCCCCCCCCCCCCCTTATCTTTTTTCTTTTTTTTTTCAAAAGAAATAAAAAGAAAAAATAAGGGGTGTGTGCTCCCCCTTTCATTTTGTGAAGGCGCCCCCTCTTTACGGAATTCCTGGATCCGCCTCTGTACTTGGAGAAACATGTCGATTCACATGTCATGTATGCATACTGTACATAAATCTCTAGCCTTGTTATCTCAGCAACAACAAAAATACACTCAGCTGGTTCTCATATTCTATCATATTTCTGACTAATCTACCATTCATGATTCTTCTAAATTTATCAATAAATTACCAAACCCAGCCCATAGACCGTGACTGAATAATTTCTTTCGTCAAGCATTGTCCAGACCTCCCTACATTTCTAACTGAAAAAAAAGCAATGATTTGGCTCAAAAGCAGGAAAAAAAGAACAGTTCCCATAGAAGTGAGCAGTAAAATTCTCAGGAAAAATAGGAAACCCCTAGTAAAACAAGACCTTGCAATGGTCAAAATTCAGATTCTTTCCTCAAAATTCAGAATGGTTGGGAAGTCTGCATTGCATGTAATAATTTGCTGTAAAATCATGACAGACACATGAGCTCAGTGTTCTCTCTGTAGTCTCTGTGGAAAGGTAGAACAAATAATGTCAGCTCACTCCCTACTCTCAGCTCACTCTCTATAAGGTATCGGTCTGCCAATGATGTGAAAAAATATATTTTCTTACACTGCGTTCAACAGACATCCTCTGAAGCCCAAGATAAACTAGACAGAAAACAATATTATTATTAAATTCTTCATTTGCATCCATCAAAGACATCCCCCTTTCCATCGAGACCATTTTGACATGGCCCTGTTGCATCAAACTACATGGTAACTTTACAATTAATGATAAAGCTGCAAGCAATGGTAGCTGCAATGTATGTACAGTCTCACAGCAAAACTATTCAACAGCAAATCAAAGCTGAGAAATCACTGATGGTCACCAATGATTGCAGTTTAATACCATTGATTTTAAAGTTACCATAGTTTTATGAAAACTATCAAAGAATAAACAGTACAAATGTACATGTCATCTCTCAGCCAAGTCTACAGAGGCAGAAGAAACCTCTTGAAGGAAAAACTTGCCTTGAGGACGGACACGTCAACAGCATCAAGTCGGAAGTCACACAGGGAGTGCAGAATCTCCACCTTGGTGAGGGTGGGTAGGCCCTTGAAGGTGGCATCCTCTAGATTGAGGGGGTTGACACGCCCCTCCACCATCTCCCAGTGCTGCTTCATGAATTCTCGCAGATATTGGTCGTAAGTTGACAGTCTACATCATGAAGAAAAGAAAAACATATCTGAGGAGACTTTCTCAAATGATGGCCATTTCAAACATTCAAGAAAGTACACAAACATAGATACCCATTCTTTTGGAATAGTATGTTGTTGTAATTCACAAAAGATTAAGCCACACATTGCTGTAATTTTGTACAGTACTTTTTGTCATTGTAGCAAGAGCTTGTATGAGACAGGTATTTGTAGATTCTATCTTACTGTTCTGCTCATTTTCTGTTGCTATTACTACAGTACATGTATGTCTTCTGTACTTGTTCTTCTTACATGATTCAAGCTACAGTCGTGTATACCTTGAGTTTAAAACCAGTTTTACAATATAATTTGTCTACCTACCATTAAACACCAAATCTGCCTTGAGGTATTCTGAGTGTCAGGATCTTACTGTGTAATTCAGGTGAATTAGTGAACGCTCTGGAAATATCATTGGTTTGATTAACTTGACAAATACTGTCCACTCAGTATTTCCTAGTGACAGTGTATTTATTCACCACAAATTTGGCAACTTGAACACTAAAAATGAACAACTTGTGAATACTCTGTCTCCTATCAGGTGCATTGTGTATTGTATCGAAGGTCCAAAATCGCTAATTTTTCTCTCAAAATTTGATATTACATTTTCCTCATTCGATTTCAGTTAGCATGGTTCCTGATAGCGAATTCAATCCCTCAGGAAATTGTCTTACAAGTCCCAATATGCAATACATGTACTTATACTCGCTAAATAGGCTGTATTTTTCTCTACATTTGCAATATCATTGTGATACAGCAAATTGTGCTGTACAGTGATGCCACTTACGTGATGTCCTTTTTGCTGAAGCATCCTCGAAGCAATGCCACCAAAAGATTTGGTAGGAAAGGAGTCGATTCATGGCCAGCATCCAAGAACAGGGCCTCTTCAAGTTCCTGATGTGGACGAAACCAAACATGTGACTACACTGTAACTCTCCCTATTTATACAAGATCTTATTCAATGAATCACAAAACAAAAACAAAACAAGAACAAACAAACAAGTACAAAAGCTTAAGTAATGAAATAAAAAAAAATAATAACAACTATAACAAAGCACAAATTACAATTATTTGTTTAATGTTATTGATTATATTTTAAATTCATATATAAGGCAGGGCTCGACACTAACGGTGGCCTGGTGGCCCAGGGCCACCAAAAACACACGTTGGGCCACCAAAATTTCAGAAATGAAGAATTTGGTGGCCTGATCGGGCCACCAAAAAAGGTCGGATGTTTGCCTTTGGGCCATCAAAAATAAAAGTTAGTGTGGAGCCCTGTATAAGGTACATCTCAAATTTGTATAAACTTGACAAAAATCAGTGGTTGAGACTTCATGTGATCTGTTAGTGTGACTTCCTTTGCTCTGTTTGAATTCAGACTCACACACTTGTTTAATATTGTGTCGCGTTTAGTGTAAATGTTTGATGCATTGGTTGTACTTTGTAGCTGTAGCCTGCAGAGTAGGTCAAAAATTAGACAGAAAGAACCGTCTGTCCGGAGGAGTCTTTTATTTTTTGATGTGATCGCTCTCCTCTGTATAGGAGGGGATCTGTGAAGCCAGAAGCAGACGCAGTCTCCGCGGAACATATCCCTCACAACCACATACATGTAACAGACCGATCTTTCGGTCAAGTTAAAAATTAGACTCCATAAATTTACATAAAACTTATAGAATAGTAGAAACCTCTGGCTCTAGAGGTTTACCTACAGTAGTTACACAAATGCACAATGAATTCAACATCTGTCACTGGACTGTCATGCACTGTCCCCTGATTGTTTGTATTAATTAAAATACAGCAGTATTCTTCCAGGAATATCAACCTTATTCTATTCAGAATTCATTTTTTTTTTTAATTCCCTCACTCACTAGTCACAGCTAGCATGCACTACGTTACGTACATGTACCACTTGTAGGCCCTACCCCCAGGTAAGTGTACACATCATTACACATCTAACCGTTGGCGTTAGTATAGTATCCAATGTACAGTCAATGATGACAGCTCATTCATTTCATGATAGTGATCAGACACACAGTTGTATGGTAGCCCTACTACATATCGACCACCCTTAATTGAAACCGACCGCGTATAATTCGCGCACTGAACACTTAGTACGCACTTCTCTGCGCGCAAAGCACATAAAAATGGATTGGCTTTGAATGTAGATTAGGATGGTGTGGGAAAACGCGATAATTCACTGTTCATTAATGGTTTTAATCAAGGACAAAATTTCGAATGAATATTTTCACCGAATCGTAATGACAGCACAATGTAATGTCTATGGAAGTTTCTAAAAGGCTTCTAAAAAGCTTCGTACAACACGGTGTTCAATACAACTCGGTTTACGTGCATTGTCAATGCAAAATCAGCGGTCGATCCTAAAAACGCGATTTACCGCGGGGAGCTGAAACGAGGCCACGCAAGTTCGTCGGCGATATTTTTGCACTGAAACTTCGAATCGAAAAGGGAACAACGGCATTTGATAGAGCTGGATTTTCTCAATCACGTAGGTCAAGTTTTTTACGTGAATTTCAGTGTTAAATATTCTTATCAAGCAAATAAACATTAGGCGGTCGATTAGTAGTTTTCTAGTAGGTCCAACCCTACAGAGTGCTAGGTAGCCGACACTCTCTCGGTTTTCTCCGACAGGTAATTTCTGCACCACCCTGTCCATTGCAGATCCGATGAAAATACAATGCTCTTGTTAACTGCCTGCAGCAGATTTTGAGCTACACGTAGGTCTTACCTCGATTTCATAGTCTGGCAAAGCGAATGTTGATCGGAAGAGCGAGCAGAAATGAGCGATGGCCGGAACTTTCCACCAGCTACGTATATCTTCAATGGACACATCGCCCGACCCAGTCGTCTGACAATCCGCATCAGTCATGTTCACTACGTGAGTTTCTCTCCCTATTTAGAGCGATCAAACCTCTATAGAGAGCTCAAATTACTTGAGACTTGATAGTATGGAAGATCTTGTCGACGGGTTTGCCGGTATATCAAACGCAGTAGTTACGAAAATGGTTGAATTTGACGAGCCCATTTTTGACCTCCAGCAAGTATGAGCTCTTGCTTCGTCGCATTTTTATACACGCTGTGTACGCATTATCGTGCATATAGCGAGCGCATAACGTATGGGGGTGTACGGTACGTACACGTACTGTACTATGGATTCTGCGTATAAATTGCAGACTGTATGTAGCCAAGGAGGTACTAGGCTCTACGTATAAAGCAAAAAGCGTACAACCCCATAAGAGGGTCTACTCTCTCAATTTTGCGTAGTACGCTCACGGGCAGGTGCGAGCGCCATTTTAGGAAGCAAAGCGATCGATAGCGAGCGGATTTTTACGTGACCCTCAATGGATCTGCCTCCCTTTAATTTTCTCCCTTTTATGGAGGCATACATCAGGGTAAAAGAAGAACTTCGAACCTCATTACGGTATTTATAAGTATCATTCCTGCCTAAGAACGAAATACAAATGAAGAAATACTCTTTAATATCCAATCTGTAGTCCCTCAAAATTTGAGCTAACTCCTAATGATAGGGAGTATTAAAACTTAAAAGTCCACTTAAACCATGATGTGTGATATGCATTCACCATATGAGGGTGCTCACAACTTCAAAGCCCTCTCTCTCTCCCTATCTCTCTCTCTCCCTCCCTCTCAAGTCTTCTCTTGGTCAACGATGTAGGCTAATATATACCATGATTTTCCCTAGAACAACCAATAGAAATCATTGTAGACGGTCAATACAATTTTCCTTTCTATATACCGTCGTTTCCAGAAAAGCTGCAGAACACGTACTATTCTATTTCTTCTTTTTGGGGTTATGAAATTTCTTTCCTTTTTGTTGATGGGGGGGGGGAGGGGGATACCGTGGATGGGGTAGTGTAGACATCTCGATCTTTTTCGCTGTGTTGCACTTTTAAAATTTGTGAATTGTATGTCTCTTTTTTTTTGTACTGATCATTCCATAGACATGGCATAAGCCCTGCATAATAGATCATGACCGGGTCGCTGTGTTTTCAACGACACGCATGTCAAATTTCACATATTTCTTCGTACATTTTGTTGAAAAGTGAAAATAAAATCTGAATCTAAATTTGAACTGGAATTAGAATTGACATGGACCAAACGAATGCGGTGCATGGTATTATTATTTTTTTTTTTATTGTTATGATGCACGGACATGAGGAACAGCACTTTTGGCTGAGTCATAATATGCTGTCCTGGAGTAAATAAAATTATGAAAAATTAATAAAAATGTATTCTTATCAACCATGACACTCTTCTTCTTAGTATAAATTATCTTATTTATCAGAAATGTGATCTTTGTCGCCATCACCTTATACATTTTCACATTACTGATCCCTAAAACAACGTGTCTTGTTTTAACAATCAATTTAATGTCGGTTATTCTTGCCCTATAGAAAAATATTCCTGTCATGGGTAAAGTGGTCAGTGTTTAAGTATAGTGATTGTTTGTGCGTGTGTGTGCGTGTGGGGGGGGGGGGGTTACAGTTCGTTATTCCGAAGGTTCGTTATTCCGAAGATTTGTTATTCCGAAGGTTCGTACATCCAAAAATGTGATAAGGTTTGTTATTCCGGAGGTTCATTTATCCAAAAATGAAATAAGGTTCGTAATTCCGAAGGTTCGTTAATCCGAAAATGAAACAAAGCTCGCTCTCCCGAAGGTTCGTTACGGACCGTATTTTATTTTCGGATCAACGAACCTTCGGAATAACGAACCCTTCATTTTTCGGATAAACGAACCTTCGGAATAACGAACACTATATTTCATTTTCGGATTAACGAACCTTCGGAATAACGCCACAAAATTGTTTTGTGTGTTTCGGATCAACGAACCTTCGGAATAACGAACCTTTGAAATAACGAACAACACCCGTGTGTGTGGGGGGGGGGGGGCGTTGAATGGACATTAATCGCCTTTCTTGGCCATAATACATTGAGATCGTCTCTCGGCCAAAAATCAATATTATACCAGGGCCCCGTTGCTAGAAACTTTGCGTTTAAACGCAACTTGCAACTGATTGTCACTGACCATTCTGATTGGCTCAGGGTCTGCCCTATTAAGAAGACATGCATGCAACAATGATTTTGATTGGCCAGTGACAATCAGTTGCAAGTTGCGTTTAAACGCAAAGTTTCTAGCAACGGGGCCCAGGTCTAATCTGAGGACTTGTCTACGCCACTGCCCCCTCTGCGCCCCGCTATACCATATGGGCCATAGACCCGAAAAAATTGGTACCACCTGAGGTGGTAAAACCTTTTTGGTGTCATTTTGTTTGCCGGGCATCTTATCAAGCTATGATAGCATTTCCAAATGAGTAGCTTAGTCATAATAAATGAATTTTTAACCAATTTGGTCTGTCGTTTTTATATCCCTGTACTTCTGAATCGAAACTAACCGCTATAGAAACTTAAAGAAGAGCACTGTCTTCTGTATGTCCACAGGTGTTTTGTTGTAAACGCGGTGCGCTTAGTCTTTATTCAAGGCAGCGAAGGGAATATTCATTGCAAATGGTTATGATGTCCACTACTGTCACGCGGTACGCTTAGTCTTTATCTATAGAACAATGTACAGCTGATGTACCTTTATCATATCTAAAGTTCCTAATAAAAGGGATTATCTATACTGTTTTTTATACCCTCTCAACAAATACATCAGTTTGAAACAAAAATCACTCTGTTCATTTACAATATTGTTTATTATAATGTATTGTAGTGTAACTGGTAGCGTTTTCACTGTGGCGTTTTCACCGGAAAATGATAAATAATTGAAAATACGGTAAAATTCACGAGGAATTGCTTTTTTGTTGTTGTTTTTAGATAAAGGGATATACACTGTATCATAAGCTTTGGATATTCCCTTCGCCGTCTTGAATAAAGACTAAGCATTGTGGACATCATAATGTCCATCATAATGTCCATCATGAACAGCTTCGTCAACGATGTCTTCGAGCGCATCGCTGCCGAGGCTTCCCGCCTTGCCCACAAGAAAGCTGCCAAGGCTCCCCGGCCCAATGCCGACAAGAAGAGGCGTAGGAAGAGGAAGGAGAGCTACGGCATCTACATCTACAAGGAAAGGGAGGAGTTACGCCAGCACGAGACACGGGGTTGCTGGTTGTTGGTTGTTGGTCTCTCGTTGTTTTTCCATTTTTGTGGCTAAATGGATTCATGACTGTGGATAGAATCATTCAGAGGTAAGCAATCATTCTGGGCTTCATTTGCACCCCATTTTGCACAACTAACGATTCTAGTATAGACCTATTAGAGCTAGCATAGATTTACACATAGATTTTGAATCTCCCGCCCTTTTTATTGAGTAGCGCCAATATGGCCGCCGCAACCCCCCCGGATCCATTTATGGATTCGGAAGTGGGTACTGCGACACCTGATGACGAATTTCAAACTGTTGTGTCTGATAGACAAGTCCGTCGAAAAAAGAGGAAAATACGCGAAGGAAGTGTTGATGTTGAGGACCTTGCGACAAGAGTAGACTCCTCTTCGGAGGATGACCATCATGATAGATCTATGAATGGTAATGAAAAGTTTGGTACCCCCCGATCTAAACCACCTGATCTGAGATTGTACATATGTCCAATAGACAAGAAAAGGTCCCTAAAAAACACAAGCTTGGCTACGGTAGCCAAAGCCATCCATACTTGCTGTGGATCCCCACCAGAGTTTGTTAAGTCTACGCGAAATGGCATTATGGTGAAATGTAGAAACGAGAAACAGTACAGAAAACTGATGGAACTTCAATCTATTGGTACAATGCCAGTAAAGGTGCAAGATCAGATGTACACCATTAAAGGAGTAATATCTGGGATCCCCACGGAAATGTCTGAGACAGAAATTCAGATGGAATTGAAAAAGCAAAAGGTGTCTCATGTGAAAAGAATAATGAGAAAGGAACAAAAGAAAAATCAAAACAACTCAGGAAACGAGCAAATGAAGCTCACCCCGACACGCAGTGTCATACTATTTTTTGAAGCAACCACATTACCCCAAGACATTGATTTGTACTTCCAGAAATTCCAGGTCAAACAATACATACCCCCTGTACTCAGGTGCTTCCATTGTCAAAGGTTTGGGCATGCAGTTGCAAATTGTAAGGCAAAACAAAGATGTGTGAGATGCGGCGACCCGCATACCTTTGAGGAATGTCCACAGAAAGACACTCCAAAATGCATTAATTGCGGAGAAAACCACTCGGCTGCATACAGCGGATGCCGAGAGGTGAAAAAGGCTAAAGAGATACAAAAATTGAAAGTAATGAACAACTTAACCTACGCACAGGCCACTCGCAAATGGCAAGAACATGAGCAAAGGCCGAATGTTGCAGTAGAGACACGACCCATACCTCAGCCTGCAGTGAAAGAAACTAAAGAGAGCACTGAAGAAATGAAGCATGGTACCCCTCGGGCAAGCCAACCCGTGAGTCATACCCCACATTCAGCTGAAGTGAACAACCCCCCATCAAAAGCTACACGGTCCTTTTCGTTGATTCCCAACCAAAGCAAAAACCAAGCTCAGCCCCAGCAAAACATGCAAAAGCTACCCCAAGAAAGAGAGGGACCTGCCAAAAACAGGTTAGGTGTAAACTTTGTAGCTCAGGCTACAGACAATGAGCTGATCAACTTCATCGTTATTTTGATCATGAATCTCATGAAAGATAAATCAGAGGATGAAATTCGCCTCCTGATAAATGCAGCAGCCGGTAAACTTCTTGGACAAGACAGCTATGATGTTGGGGAAACTTGCTAGTTTATATATGTCGGTCTTCCTCGTTCTCCAATGGAATGCTCAGGGAATGAGTGGACACGGACAAGAATTGATACAATTTTTAAGTACAAATAAATCTGATATTGTACATTTGATATGTGTACAGGAGACATGGTTTAACAGTGATAATGTTTTGCAGATTCCAAATTATACTTGTTTGTTTAAAAATAGAACAACACAAAGTAGAGGAGGGTGTTGTTTCTATGTACATGACTCTGTATATTATGATTATAAAGGCGGCGAGTCTGAAATTGAATTGCAAGTGATTGATATTTTTTGGGGTAAGTTTTTCCTCACAGTAGTTAATTATTATAACCCTTGTAGAGAGATACGCTGTGAGGCTGTAGATTTATTTATAAGTAAAGCTAAAGATCCTGCAAAATTATTGATTGTAGGTGATTTTAATTCTCATAACCCCCTTTGGGGTAGTGATAAACTGGATAGAAATGGTAAATTGATTGAGGAATTTGTTTTACAAAATGATCTAGTCATATTAAATGACGGATCTGGCACGAGACTTGACCCCCATTCAGGAAAAATATCTTGTTTGGATCTGTCTCTGATTTCATCTCAGTTAGCAAGTAAGTGCACTTGGAATGTTAAGCCAGACAAACTAGGCAGCGATCATTTTCCTGTTTGTATTGAGTTGTGTGTGGGAGGAAAGTCTCTCCTTCGAGAAATGAGTAATGAAAGCAATGGTTGGAATCTAAAAAATATGGATTGGCAAAAATTTGCTCAATTGTGTGAGAATGTTATGAATAATCTATAGATAATATTAACGTGGATACTAAAATGTTTTATGAGATGTTTATGTCACACATAACAGAGGTACTCGAAGATACAGTTGGAGGTAAAAGAAGAAAAAATAAACACCAAAAGTCACAGCCTTGGTGGACAAAAGAATGTTCTCTGAAAATTAAAGAAAGGAATAGATTGAAAAATAGACTCTCTAGGTGTTGGTCTGAGGAAAATTTGTACAGGTACAAAAAGAAGAAAGCAGAAACGCAGCGAACAATAAGGCAGGCAAGAGCCAGATTTTGGCAAGCCTTTTGTGCAAGTCTGAATCGATCCACGTCTGTTTCGGCGTTGTGGAAATTCATTAAGAGTATGAACGGTATTCCTCGGAATAAAACCCATAGCATGTCTGTGTTATATGTAGGTGAACGTATTATTGTTGATGATAAAGACAAAGCAAATGAATTTGTAAGATATTTGAAGCATACAGGGAAAGGTAATACAGAAAGTAAAATTTATAAAGAGATAGAGGAAGAATTTGATGTGATCCAGGTTCAGGAGAAGGAAGGCTTGCAACTGGCCTTAAACGAGCCTTTTGTGATGAGTGAATTGGAAAGAGTTCTGCAAGATAAAAAGGCTTCAGCACCGGGAGAAGATAAGATAGGATATGAAGTGTATAAACATTTACCAGAGTCAAAAAAGGAGATATTACTGAAATTGTACAACCAAATATGGGATACTGGAGATATTCCAGAAGCATGCAAACACTCGATTTTGATTCCTCTCCTCAAGCAGGGTAAGGACCCACACCATTTGTGCTCTTACCGCCCAATAGCGTTGACATCATGTTTCATGAAAATAATGGAAACGCTGGTGAAAAACAGATTGCAATATTTTATAGAAAAACACGATCTGCTCGCAAATTTTCAACATGGCTTTAGAAAAGGCCGTTGCACTCTTGATAATATCGTACATTTGGAAAATGAAATAATGAAGAATTTAGAAACTGGTGTGAAGTCTCTAGCAGTGTTCATTGACCTGGAGAAGGCGTATGATACACTCTGGACAAAAGGACTCATAGTAAAACTCAGTCATTTGGGTTTAGAAGGAAATATTTTACAGTTTATAAAGAACTTTCTATTATATCGCACTTGCCAGGTCAAAATAGGAAACGAGAAATCTGATATTTTCCATATGGAAAACGGGCTCCCACAGGGCAGTATTTTGAGCCCTATATTGTTTAATCTAATGATTTCTGATGTACCTGTAAGCAGAACGAATAATGTTTATAATTTGTTATATGCAGATAATTGCGTTATCTGGACATCAGGAAATGATATTAGAGAAATGACTGTTCAAATTCAAACATACTTAGACGTTTTGAATGAATGGTTCACTTCACGGGGACTGAAAATATCACCGTTGAAGACCACTTCTGTTCTTTTCTCTCGTGGAAACAAAGATGAGCGCGTTCGTCTATTGTTGGAGAAAAATGAGCTGAAATTTGCTCCTCAGTATAGATATTTAGGAGTGATATTCGATAGGAGGATGACTTGGAGACCACACTTGCAAGACGTAGTTCTGCGATGTAAGAAGAGGTTGAATATATTGAAAGTTTTAGCTCATACAAATTTTTGTCAAAGCATACAAGAATTGTTAGGCGTATACAGATCTTTAATACGCTCCATAATAGATTATGCTTGTGAGGCTTATGATTCTGCTACTATGAGTGTCAAGAATGTTTTAAACTCCATACAATATCAGGCTTTAACTATTTGTGCAAACGCAAAAAAAAAGGGACAGCCCTAAAATCCCTCCAAGTGGAATTCGGAGAAATGCCCCTAGAGTTACGTCGAGAGATGCTCTCGGCTAGACTGAAAGCACGTATTGAGAATACTCCCAATCATCCTATGAAAGAAGGGCTTAAGAATTGTTGGCAATTTGAATTTTGTAAAAACACTGCTTCAAAAGAACCTTTCGGACAAAGGACTCAAAACTCATTTTAATTTTTAGATCCACTTCATGTTGAATTGTGTGTAAAACCTCCCAACGTGCCTTTCTGGATGTGGAAGCCTCCGTGTGTATCGACACAATTAAAAGAGTGTGTGTCAAAGACTGACAACACAGCCTTCCAAAAACAGGCCTCCTTGGAAGTGATGTATACCAAATGGCAAAATTATTTACATGTATATACAGATGGCTCCAAATCACTTGAAGGCAAGGTAGCCTCTTCATTTTATGTGCCAGTGTATAACTATGTTCAGAGTAAAAGAATGCAGAACCAAACATCTGTTTATAGAGCCGAATTGGCGGCTATCACGTTAGCTTTGTATTGGATTGATCAACTACCACCACTTCAAACAGGAGTAGTTATTTTTAGTGACTCACTCAGTGCCCTTGAAGCCATTCGATCTCAAAGAGAAGAAAGTTTTGTTACAGAAATTCTAAGTTTCTGTACTAATCTATACTTTAAGGGAATATTAGTGTGTTTGGAATGGATTCCTGCACACTGTGGAATAACAGGAAATGAAGTGGCAGATAAAGCAGCAAAAAAGGCTTTACAAAATGTTTCCATACAAGTGAATAACAAGTTGAATAAATATGAATTTAATAAAAAACTGAAAAGGTGTTATATGACAAAATGGCAAATTAAATGGGAGGAGACAAACTCCCCCCTGAAATATGTTCAACGAAAGGTTTCTCAGACCTATTTATGCACTTTGAATGACAGAAGAGCTGAGACAATCCTACATCACCTCAGGATGGGGAACTTAGGTTTAAATGACAATTTGTTTCAAATAAACCAACATGTGTCGGGTATGTGTGAATATTGTAACGTCCCAGAAACAGTTGATCATTTTCTTATGTTCTGCCCCAGATATATTATACCCAGAGCTATGATGTTAGTTGAAACAAACATTCATGAGAACAGCATTCAAAGCTTACTAATTTCAACTAACCCAGTATACCAAAAAGCTCTTGTGTTATAATATGTTAAAAGATCACAACGAGTTTTCTGATAGATAAACTTTCATGCATAATATGAGTGTACATAGTTTACACTAACTCTGCCTCGAGGTACCCTGAAGAGGCTTTTCATGCGCACCACAGCCCAGAGATTGCTTACTTTATTAAAGAATGTATATGTGATTATTATATATATTTGTAATTTATTAATATTGCTTGCTTGTTTTGTTTGGCTCTGTATCAGACCAATTGAGGTTCCTGTGCTGGTAAGCATCGGACTCTACTGCCTGCATATCGGAGGGGCCTAGGCCGTTTTAACGGCTGAGAAGTCTGCTCGAGACAATGAGCCGGATTGGCCAGAAGATATGATATTGTAAGCAGGCAAATAGACGTACCGACAGCTGAGCAAGGATACTCATTACAATATTTTTTTTTGGAAAAAAAATGATAAAAGGAAAAGAAATCTATAAATAAGTGTTTGGCGTAAATATTCTAAAGAGAATGGAAAACGCCACTAAACACAAAACAACAACAACAACAACATAACCTTTGGATATTCCCTTTGCTGCCTTGAATAAAGACTAGGCGCACCGCGTAAATATTCCTATAGGAATGATAAAAGCCAAATAAATTCAAATAACAAAAAAAAAAAAAACAGAACAGCTGTGAACATACAGAAGACAGTGCTCTTGTTGTTGTTGTTGTTGTTGTTGTTATTTGAATTTATTTGGCGTTTATCATTCCTATATAGGAATATTTACGCCATCTTCTTTGTATAGCTGTTAGTCTCGATTCAGAAGTGTAGGGATATAACAACGAGACCACATTGGTTAAGAATTCATTTACTCAGTAAGCTATACTCATTTGGAAATGCTATCATAGCTTGATATCGATGCCCGACAAACAAAATGACACCAAAAAGGTTTTGCCACCTCAGGTGGTACCAATATCTGGCCTGGTCCATGGACTAATAGGAGCTTTTGCATTTCTCAAGAAGAGTTCAACAATATTTGGGGTGACCACTTTGGTGGAATGATATTTAAAATTTTTTCATCAAAGAGATTCTGGGACAGTGATTGACTGAATCATGGCTGTCACCTCTTGATCTATACCGATGGTCGGTCTTCACGGTGCAATCTGTCATGTGGGCCCGGGGGGGGGGGGGGGGGGGCAGGGGAGGCAGGGGCAGGGGGGAGGGGCTTAGAGAATGTCTCCCTCCCACACGAGGGAGCTTTTGTCTTCTCAGAATTGATATGATTTGGTGCACATTTTGGCGGAATGTTTGCATTTTTTTTTTATTTAAAAAAAGAGAGGAAATGTAGGGAAAATGTGGCTAAATTCGTCACATTATTCGCGACCTCTTTATCCACTATCGACATAACATGCGCGTCTTCATTGTGAAAGAGGTGGACCGAAGGGACCGGGGAGGGAGCGTATGCATTTTCAAAATTAAAATTCAACCATGTGATGCACACCTTTGGTGGAATAATTGAGAATTTTCAATCAAATATTTGTAATCTTCGACATGTTCGCATTGCAGATCATCATGACAAGGTCTTAAGAGTGCTAAAAAAAAAAAAAAAAATGAGAATACTAAGTTTGAAAATGCAGGGAGGATGATCCTCAAAAAAACAAAACAAAACAGGCGACACGTCCCCCCCCCCCCCTCCCCCCAAGGTGATTTATTAGGCCAAAAGGGCAGGGGCAAAAGAGAGGGAGAGAGAGAGAGGGAGAGAGATGGAGAGAGAGGCGTTTCGGTAGCTCGAACTTTGAGGGGCTACAGATTCGAAAATAGTGGACATTTCTTCTTCTTTTTCTTTTCATCTTGAGGTATAAATGATGCTTCTGAATGGGAATATGAGGTCTTAAACAAAGCCATCCTGCTGTTTGCCCCCTCAAAAGAGAGGAAATGAAGGGGAGGCAGAATTCACCCCTATTATTAGGTCACGTTTTAGACGCTCGCGATAATCCGGCGGTTTGCTTCCTAAAATGGCCGCCGTTGGGCTCCATGGCGTACTATACTTGTTTACGTGTAGAATCGCGCGGAGTAGACCCTCGTAGGGTTAGTACGCTCTTTGGTACGTATAAAGGCTCGTGAAAGCTGAATCGCCGCAGTACGGCCGTGTACCGTGCGCTGCGCGGTGCGACGGCGGCCTTCAGCAACTCTTGTGTGTTATATTTTGTACATCAGTACTGGTGCGAAACACACGTACAGGGTAACCAGGCTTTGTGCAGGTGCGTCGACCGCCGTCGCCAGTCTACAACTGTAGTACGTCTCGCACGTTGTCCAAATACATGTACGAGACTCTGGGAAGACAGTGACTACACATAGGCCTACGGTACAGGTCGCCGCCGGACAACGTAATGTGAAATTTATGGTTCGCTGGCTGTTCTGGATTTCTCCAGCAGCTATTAATAGCTCTCTCCCCTCTCTCTCATGTACGTATAGCCTAGACCTACATGATATAATTTCTCATTCCAAACATTTTATACTCATTTTCATTTTTAATGGAGTTGAGGTTATAAATGCATAGGCTTATAAGTCGAATTGTCGTATATTATATAGCTAAAAGAGAATGTTTCTGTAAGCAAAGCCTTCATGAAAAAAAAAAAAATTATAATTATAATAAGGTGCATGAGCTGTTGGCTCCAGCAGGATTGAGTATAGAACAAATCGAACAAGCAGGACAATTGATACGATTTGATTTTATTTTATTTGACTTATTGATTTATTTTCTGTATAGCATTTTCTTTAGATATACATCGATTTTCTCCAACTTCATTAACATTGTACGAATAGGGCATTGCACCTTATTATGACTATTTTCAATAAATTTTCGTCATACAATCTGTGTACATAGAAAATATACAATCACATACGTTACATCTTAATTTGCATACAGAACGATTGCCAATAAAATAATAAGCACAACGCTGGAGTGTTTGGCAACCGATAATGAATAAATTCAATACAATAAAAGAAAACAAGGGGTCCAACATGAATACTCGTGGAATAAAGGGTTAAAAAGGGGGAGAGAGGGGCAGGGGGGTATATACATCTTGATACTCGTCTCGCTAGACCAACAATAAGAAAATCACTTGAATAATTGAAATTTGACTCCCGGATGCCTGAACCCCAAAAATAAACAAATAAACATGCAAATAACAACAAAAAAAAATTGACCTGAGCAATTTTCATAATAATTTTTTGCGAAAGGTGTATAGTGCCTATATAGGATTATTCATCACGATTGATTTAAAAGTACCCATCACAATGTCTGAGTTGATTTGAGTTTAACATTAACATTGAAATACAATTATTTACATAACGGGAACACTGTCGTTTTGCATGAGCATGCGAGTTTGAAAACTATAATGAATCAAGGATTTTATGAGCATGTAAGATATCATAGATGCATACCCTCATATCCCTTGATTGTTTAGAAAGTACATGCATTGTTAAAAGGAGAACCAAAAGTTACACTATACACTTGATAGTGCTAGTCAATATTTTTTCCAATATTTTTGTTTACATTATCTAAACATACTTGCAGTACAATTAAACTGCAACATTACCGGTAGTTCATGAAATACTTATATACTTTATCACTAACCTTTGATAACTTTTATAAAATCTTCGATTTTTTTTTCACAAAATGAAAGCTTTTTTGTATACCTCTCTCTAAGGGATGATACAGTATTGGTGGAGATGAGAATTGGACTTTTAACTTTTTGCGAGATGCCAAGAAAACACTTATGAAATAGTACAGAGCATACCATTTTAAGAGAAATTCAAAGTTTATTTGATGAAAATCGGGTTTGGAATGACTGAAACATCCAAAAACAAAGTAAAACAAAGTGATCGTATTAGAAGGTGGGTCCCACACTTTATTAGAATCGCTCTGTTTTGGATGTCTCAGCCATTTCAAAACCAATTTTTATCAAATAAACATTGAATTCTTCATGGAATTACATGCCCTTTCATATTTCATAAGAGGTTTCTCATTATCTCACCAAAAATGTTAGAAATCTGAAATTAGGTCTCGACCAAAACTATACGATTCCTTTAAACGATTAACTCCGCTCCTGTGAAAAAAAGAATGCATAAAGGTTGTTTTACTGAGGGAGTATATTGCATCTGGTTCTAAAGGTATATGATTCACTAATCGTACAATTCATTATTAGCCCCCCCCCCAAAAAAAAAAAAAAAAAAAAAAATGGTTTCTTTGCCCTTCGCGACCGACCAAAAATCACGGAAATTTCGGGTCGCGTTTTTTATTTATTTATTATTATTATTATTATTTTTTTTTTTTTTTGCTCTTTCAAGTTTATTTTTTTTTCACAAATTTCATCTTCTGCAAATTTGTGAACGGTTTTAAACCCAAAATTATCCATTTTAAGCTAAAGAAAGAATGAAAAAAAAAAGTCTAAAAATGTTTTTTCATCTCATCGACCCGTCGTAATCGTGTTCGGGCTGCCCGGGGTCGCAGGAGCTACGTTTTATAGCATGCATTGCATGCTAGTTACCTTTTTGGCTCACGTACATGTACATAGGTAGTGCGCTAGCTGCTAGCTAGCTACCGTACTATAGCTGCTGGTCGCAGTTAGCTACCGTACCGGCCGCGGCACAGCGCAGCGCGACGGTAAATTATCGGTTGGGCTAATTACCACTTGGTCTAATCACCAGGTGGGCTAACACCATTCGGGCTAAACCCAACTGGGCTACAACCACTTCGTCTATTTACCATTTCGTCTAATTTCCACTTGGTCTAATGTCCAGTTCGTCTAATGACCAGTTCGGCTAATACCACTTAGGCCCTAGTCTAATTCTCAGTTAGTCTAACACCACTTGGTCTAATTTCCACTTCGGCTATTTGCCACTGCGTCTAATTTCCACTTCGTCTAATTTCCACATGGTCTAATATTCACTTCGTCTACATGCCACTTGGTCTAATATTCATTTTGGCTACACCCATTTCAGCTATTACCACTTGGTCTACATATCACTTAGTCCAATTTCCATTTCGTCTAATTGTCATTTGGTCTAATTACCACTTAGTCTAATTACCACTTGGGCTAATTCTCACTTAGTCCAATACCACTTGGTCTAAATAAGAAACATACCCATGGATTTAAAAGAGGAAGTGTTAACAACCGTTATATATGATACACACACATGCGTGTGTGTGTGTGTGTTTTTTTTTTTTATCTTACAGCCATCTTACAGCAACCTAATACACAACTCATCATTGCAGAGTTGGGGGGGGGGGTGGGAAGGGTGCGGAATGGGGCATCCCCCTCCACACCAGGAACTTTTTCAAAAATCTGTCTATAAAACCTGTATTTCAGAGCATCCAAAATGGTATATAATTGCGCTTTATAAATTGTTTTCTATGGAACCACAGGCGTAAATATACAGTGCGTCCCAATAAAAAGGAAACCGGAATTGTTACTTATTATCCCAGTAAAACAGAAAATGTCAAATAATAAAATGTCATATAATATATATCATCATAAAGCTTATATCTCCCTCTTTTAGTATGACACTTAAAGTGTTTGCATTGACGAGCAAGGAGAGTTTAACATTTGAATGTCAAAATCAAGTTGCACGGTATAAATGGTCATCAAGATTTGAAAGGATGCTGCGCAACGCTTGTTAACAAAGGGAGGGCTCATTAGCAATTTTTCACCAAATTTCTCAATGAGAATGAATACAGTTTTAAGCACAAGCTTTCACTTGCGTGCCTGACCATGCAGCTAACACTCGACACAGCAAAGAGTTTTCCTAGTAGGAGCCATGAGGGGTAGAGCACAGATGTGCGTGGACAGGCATGGTGGATATGTTGAGCAAAGTTGGGGACAGAGTTACATGGTCCAAGGTTTATGAGTTGCTGTTGTAAAGGATGAAATAAAAAGAAATAAAACTTATGTTTCATCATTTGTTTGTGTGTCGTTATACGGTGTCACAATTAAGCGTCACAATTCTGTAAGTTGTAAACAGGAGAAGACAGCAAGAGAGCCAGTTGAGATATGCAAGAGATTGAAAAGATTGAGGTCAGAATATCACTGAAATGGAATGAAGAAGGTTGAAAGGAATTTAAAATAACTTACACTGTAGTTAAAGAATGTTAAGGATTGTTTTATGGGCAAATTGTTCATTGTAATCTACATCAAAATATTCTACTACCTTAACAAGTGGGACTCTTTCAAGTCGATAAAACACGCAAATATGCATAAGATTGCACCATTTACAACATCAAAATGCGAAAAGTTCTCACCGTGGGAATGACATTCAGTGGAAGAATTAATACAAGAAGTTTATTTAAGTGATACCATTTAAGGTAAATTGTTCAATAATTATCTACATCAAAACATTCTGATACCTTAAAAAATTGGGACTGTTGAAAGTCGATAAAACACGCAAGAACATGCATCAAATTGCACCATTTACAACATCAAAATGCAAAAAGTTCTCACCGTGGGAGGGGAACATCCCCCCCCCCCCCCTCCTCCCTCTCTCGCTCCGCTCTCTCGGGTTCGGTCGCGTTCATGATATTCAGTGTAAGAATAGAAGTTTAATATGATGTCATTTTATAGCCAAATTGTTTAGTAATAATCATCAAAATATATATTGCTACCTCAAACAAGTTGGACCGTTTCAAGTCGACAAAACGCGCAAAAACATGCATCAAATCGCACCATGTTCAACATCAAAATGCAAAAAATTCTCACCGTGGGAGGGGGGACATCCCCCTCCAACCCCCCCCCCCCCCCCCCCAACCTCTCGCTCCCTCCGCTCGCTCGGGCTCGGTCGCGTTCATGATGTTCAGTGTAATATATCTAATATACAAAAAAATCATTCAAATGATACAACTTTATAGGCAAAAGCATTGTTCAATAATAACCTACATCAAAATGTGCTGCTACCTTGAACATGTGGGACTGTTTTAAGTTGATAACACACGCAAAAAATGCATCAAATTGCACCATTTTCGACATCAAAATGCAAAAAGTTCTCACCATGGGAGGGGGAATCCCCCCTCCCACCCCCACCCCCGCTTGCTTTGCTCCCTCTTATCTAACCGCTCCCCCTAAGATCAAATCCTTGCTACGCCGGTGATAGGCCCCACTGATTAGTAGGCATTCACAGTAATGTCGCACAGGCGGAGCAAGAGCTGAAATACCACGATTTCAATGATATATTAATATTTCATTTTCTTACTTATCTTTTTTTTTTTTTTTTTTTAGGAAAAAAATCCCAAATTTCACCAAAAGTGTGCACCAGATCGCTGAATTTCAGGTCTGGAAATGTAAAATCTTCTTCTTGTGGGAATCCCACAATCTCCCCCCGCTCGGTCGACCCGCTCCCTCTCACGGATATTTCAAAAACAAAAAAGATCTTCATACTTTGAAGGTGTGATTTTCCACTGAAAGTCTTCTGACAAGCAAAAACAAAAACAAAAACAACATATTTCATATCTTTGCTGCCACTTTCCTCCCACTTTACATTTCATGCAAAAGAGTAGGACATTCGATCCCTGTAAAGACGAGTATGTGTGTGTGTGTGTGTGTGGGGGGGGGGCACCAAGCTTTTGTAATTTATTGTGGTGATGGTGACTATCGCCGATCATTCCCCCCCCCCCCCCACTCCTCAGTACAGATTTACGCCGTTGTTATAGGGCCTACTACTAAATATGAAAAAAATGAATGAATAAAAGTAAATAATGCAAGCCCAATTAATATGTACATGCATTTGAATTGTGGGCTTTCACCCGGACCCTTTCAAGAAAAAAGATAATTAACTTTTCCACCTATTTACGCAATATTGAACTAGAGTCTGTTGAACTAGAGCCTAGAGTCTGTGGTAGCCCAACTTAACTGGTCATTAGACCAACTGGTCATTAGCCAAAGTGGGAATTAGACCAAATGATGATTAGACGAACTGGCAATTAGACCAAGTGGCTATTAGACTAAATGAAAATAGACTAAGTGTAAATTAGACCAAGTGAGAATTAGCCCAAGTGGTTATTAGACCAACTTGTTATTAGACCAAGTGGGAAAAGACCAACTGGCAATAGACCAACTGGTGTTAGACCAACTGAACATTAGACAAACTGATATTAGACCAAGTGCAATTAGACCTAGTGGCAACAAAATACATTAGACCAACTGGCAATTAGACTAAATGGGAATTAGACGAAGTGACGATTAGTCCTCGTGGGCATTAGACCAACTGGTTATTAGACCATGTGGCAAGTAGACCAAACGAGAAGTGGACCAAATGGGTTTAGCCCGAATGGTGTTAGCCCAACTGGTGATTAGACCAAGTGGGAATAGACCAAGCGGCAATAAACCCAGCGCGACTGCCAAGATGGCTACTTTTGCAGCATCCGTTACCAGCTGTCATGGCACCAAAACTGTTTGGAGTTCAGTTGCCAGCATCTCACTGGAAGGTACTTTTTTAAGCTGTTTGCAAAATTTAACAAAGATGAACGTTATAAGTGTTTGTCAGTGAGTGTTTCTGCGTCGCGTACCGGGCCCTGGCAAGACGTAAATTTGAATGAATCCCTTGGAGTTTTTTGCGCCACATCAGTAAAGTGAACTAGAACTCGAAGTATTGCCAGAAGGATGAGTCGAGTCAACTCGATCTTTGGTCGAGTGTATTCATTACGAGATGCCCTGCCAAAGTACATGGGTAGAAAAGGTTTAAAAAAAAAAAAAAAAAAAAAAAAAAAAAACGACCTACCGACCATCATGGGCAAACAAACACTTTTTTGGCCTTATTGTATTAAAGAATGTGGTCGAAACCCATTATGTAGATCGTATTCATGAAGAATTATAGGACGAGTCCATTCATGCGGATTGAGTGAATGCAGCAATATTAATAGAACACATCAGTGAACGTTGGCGGAAAATCGGACCGTCTGTTCAAAAGTTATCTGCGCAGTCACTGCTAAAATGAGAAGACTACTATTATGCAGTGTATGAAATCACATGCGTATATAGAACGATATAAGGAAAAATCTTAATGTCAACAGAATTTCACAAAATTTTATTTAAATAAAAAAGGTGCACATTTTCTTCAACTTGTCATTAACGGCAAGTCAGTGTTCTCCTATTATGCGAGAAAAGTGAAATAATATGTTTAATTTTCTTTACAATATTTTCTTTATATCGTTATACACATGTGACATCACAAGCTGCATAGGTATAGTTTTCTCATTCAGTATTGACTGAGCAGAAACTTCAAAAAATCATAAATTTTGAACGAAATTGTTTGATTTTCTTCAGACTTTCACTGATGTGTTCTATATACTGATATTGCTATTACTCAATCCACAACATGTCTATAATATGAAGGTGAACTTGTCCTTTTTAAAAACATTCAATATGCCTACTTCTCGAATGAATAGTCTAGTAACCTTGAACTGAGGTCGAGAAAGTATAACTTGCTCTCATGGCCATTTTTTGTGACAGAAATGTACAATTCAGGTACTTAGTACATGGCTTTTGTACCCACTTCCCCAAATTTCATTCAAGTCCGTAAGATATAATCATGGAACTATGTTTGAAGAGTTATAAACGCATGAGAATACACCTGGGCACATAATATCGTAACTTAAAAGGCAAACTAATTTTGCAACTAATGTATAAAATTATCAATTCATTTAACTTGGTGCTTACACATCACGATGTCACCGATTTAAATTTGAATTTGAAGATGTGACGTGAACTCTATTACAGTGAGAGAGACTTTTAACACGCCATGTCTTGCATTGTCCTTTATCAATGAACGCTTATTATCGGACTGGCTTATGATATCTCACATCCACCACCTCCCTCCCCACCCCCTCTCGAGGCCTACCTCTTTTTATAAGACTATAGATCCGTTGTATACTATTATTTTGTTTTGTTTCCGTTTCATAATAATGTAGCTGTGTAATTTAATATGATAGTAAATATGTTTTTTTTTTTCATTGGAGAACATGAGGCCTGTATTGTTCAAAAGGTTATTCATAAAGAGTTTTATTGCAAAAATGAGCTAAAAGTGCCATTTTTAAGCATTTCAAAGTCCATCATCAGATAGAGCAAATTATTCACTTGTGGCATAACAAGAAGGAATATTCTAGAAGTTATGATTAAAAATATGCTGTGTTTTCTTATTGTTTCTTTAATCACTAATATCTCAACGTAGTAAAAAAAAAAAAATGGAGTTAGCTTGTTTTGACATAACAAACCAACAGGAAACTTGAGCGGCCGATCACTGTGTCATGAAAAAGCGTTTAATTGAAATTTTGAAATTCAATAATTTTCATGTTTTTAACAGATCGTATATATATGTTCTTCAAGGTCATTCGTTGACTGCTGCATTCTTTTTCCTCGCGACATGATTTGACAATTTAAGTTTAATCCTCTCTGTGCCAATTCTTAATGTACACAGATTTCACACACAAACTTACGAACAGGAAGTTAATGTGGCACGCAGATCAAGTTTCAATTTTCTTTGTAATTGTTCAAAACCTTGTTATAAAGGCACAAGAACATGGTAACAATCTCTTGAAAGCTTCTATAACAGCTTAACACCTTTCAATAATCCGATGAAACCTTATGGTCCCATGAAATTCCTTTATTATTGTGGTTCCATCATGGTAACAATGATTACAATACAGGTAACTATAACAACAACCAACAACGAGTATAAACAACCAAAGAAGAAAATTGAAAAGGGGAAATCGTCTTGTTTGTCACAGGAAGATGAATCTATAAATTCCTACATTATTGCTTGAAGGGACCAGTCAGTTGTGATGAAGCGGACGCATCACTTAGAGGGCGTCCTCCTTCGCAGTTTACAGTACGCTCTTTGGTACATCAATACAGGACGAGTTCTGTGCACTGATCAGTGCAGTGCACAGCAGTGGTTCTGTGGACTGGACAGGGCGTCCTTTTGGCAGGCTGGCTGTGAGCACTGGGTAGGTACCATAGTCAGTATTTAATCGGGGAATTTTCCTACGTTCGTCACAGCACAGCACAGCGCTGTTCAAT